>NC_092433.1:20735282-20892782 GCF_036169615.1 Heliangelus exortis | reverse complement strand
GATAACTGTTACTGCAGTTCCACTGTAGTCTAATCATGCACTTTCACAACCTCAATGTGTTCCAGACTTGAGAAAACAAAACATTGGCTCCCTCTCAAGAAACTCTGGAACTACTGCATTCTTTGTAGCAACCTTCTCTTTTGCCTGGTGCTCTAGAATCATGTTATTTTGGAAGAGATTGAAGTCTTAAAACACATTCTTGTTTTAAAAAAAAAACCACACAAAAAACCGGAACAAAATAAACCAAAGAAAACAGGCCAATGCATAACTGTGATGGGAGCAGAGTGTGCACATGGGTCTGTAAAACACTGAAAACCCACAGGACAGATGTAGCTAGCCTCCTGTAGTGAGAAGAGAGAACTCAGGAGAAAAAACAGGAGGCTGTGCTGAAAGCATGGGTAACATGAGGAAAACTTCACAGTGAAATGTGGAACAGGGACTCAGAGAGGTGATGATGGAACCTCCATCACTGAAGATTTTCAGCAGCACAAACTGTAATCAAGCCCCATTTTCTCACCAGATCTGTGCACAAGTGGAAGGACAAACTTTAATTGAAAAAAACCCAAAACACAGAATATCACGAAGTTTCATTGTTATGATCAATGTGTACAAAAGGGATTTACCTTCACACTTGATGACACAGGAGGATTTGACTGCAAGGATTTCAAAAGGTCTCTTGGGGGAGGTGGTGGAGAAGGGAGTGAATACAAGGCTCCTTCAGAAGCAGCACCTGAAACTGAAATGGCAGTACTGGAAAGATACCTGATCTTTGTAATATCACAGCCTGTGACTAACTGTGAAGCTCTGGGGTATTTTGCTGAATTTCCTAACCAGGGATAACCAGTGACAAGCTGTCACAATGTGAAGCCAAGGAGCTCCCTTCCTGGTTCCTCTTTGCAAGATGACTATGCAGATCTCTCTAGTCCCAGCTAAGGGACTCAGAGCTCACAGGTTCTGTCCTGCTGATCAGAAGCTCTCCTCAGTGTGTCCAGTGTTTCTGCTCCTCCCTTTCCCAGGCAGAAGGGCTGCTGGCACCTGCATGGCTCCATATTGGCATAGATTTATTCTGCATGCAGAGAGGGGGATGGAGCAGGAAATGAAAGGACTGATCTAGTCTTAGTATGGAGTCAGGATATGACCAGGATGCTCACACAGACCTGGAAAACATCTTGAGATCCCAAGGACAGAAATACTCAGCATCTCTCAAAGCCAAGAGAACTATAAGAAGGATGAACAGGAGACTGTGTGATAAAGTTAGGATTAAACAGCTCAAGACACAACAGTGCTAGGAAAAAGGCAAATATTCAGATGTGACCATTATACTATACTGAAGACAAACAAGAAGCAGCCTTTTATATTAAACCAAATTCAGAATCTGTTACTTACCATGTGCTGGTGATACTCCCAGATTTGAAGAGTCTGGTGATGGCAACAGACTTGTTTCATTTTCTCTCTCTTTATTTTTGTTTTCTGTGGGAGGTAAAGAGATGTTCTCCTGTTTAGGTGGTGCTATCAGTTCTTCTTTTTCAGAGTTGGGAATAGAGGCTGATGTCCCTTGAGAAGAGAAGAAAGGAAAGATGAAGATTACCAGAGAAAACAGAGTCTGATTCTAATCAGTTATCAGGAAATAATCCCAGTCAGGAAAAGAGACTGTAAATTAACATGAACATTACAAGGCACATTCAAGCAATTTGATTGAATTCCACTGCCAGAACACTATTGGTATTAAAATTCAGAGCACATTATTACATTAACTCAACTGAAAAATAATAATGATAGCTTCAAACAAATACCAGTGAGGATTATGCAAAAGGTATATAGTCCCTTAAAATAAGGACTTGGCAATAACAGAACATTCATTTTGTCATTTTCTATGTAACATTCTTCAGCCAATGATCTCAAACCACAAATATCTAAAGAAAGCTGTAGTTCCAGCATCTAGTTCTTTGCTGGGTGTTCTGAGACTGAGAGGAAGTGTGACACAAATGTCTTGGTTTCAGTCAGTTAAGTATTTTAGGATGATTTTCAGTTGTGTGGTTTTAGTGTTACAACCATGTCCATTCCCAGGAAACAAATTCCTATATCAGAATGTCATTCCTAATGACAGAAATTGGCACGGTCATGTCAGGCAAGGTTTTTCTTCGACCTCTGTTTGGGGTTTGTATCCACTTTTTTCAGTGTTACCTATGAATGTAGGTTTGAATGAAACTGGGTCTTCCAAAATAACCTCAGAAAAATTAGGTATGTTTCTTTATTACTGTATCAGAATGATACAAAATTCAAATTTTTACAGTTTTTTTTATTAGCTACCAAACAGTCCACAGGCCTTTTGTGAAAGATGACAGTCCCTGTATTCTGCAGTTGTTTGCTTTTCCTTCCTGCACTTTAACCTCAAAGTCTCTAAAATTAGAATCACTTCCCTCTTGCAAGCTTTCCTCTCTTTTTCAGGTTTTTATTAATTTAGCAAATTCCTTTACATCACACAACCAGTAATTACTGATGCTGGAGAACTGACATGAAAAGATTTATAACTAGGGTCACCCAGAAGTGGAACTAGAGTAGTGCAAGAATCTGTTCTGCAGGGCTGCAGAAATGCCAATAATCTCTGTAAAGGAATACACTGAAATAAACCAGCTATAAACAAAGGTGGGCCCCAGAATGTGTTCTGGCAGGAACAGGAGGCAAGGGCTGGCACTAATTAGAGCTGAAGGTGTGGTAGGTTACACTCTGTTGTGTAAGAGCACCCAGAAACTCTCTTTATGGGCCAGTAATCAACTGGTAAATAGTGAACAGGCAGAGAACAAAAAAGGAAGTGACCCTTTACTCCCAAATATGCACAAAACCACCATGATCAGCAGGATTATTGATTTGCTCATATCTAGATCACACTTATTCAATGCAGAGACTAATAAATAAATCAATATTTTGGTTTTAGATCTGTCCCCTCAGAACCAGAACCTTGAAGTCACAGTCACCGTCAACTAAATTTACTGGATTACTGATAGGCAAAACATATTCCAGTTCACCTTCCTATTAGCTTAGTTTGTTTCCCTGAGGAATCAGAAGAACTCTTACAGTCTCCTAAGATGAATGCTGTGACTGAATTCAGAGACAAAATTACAGAGAGAAAAGAGAGAAACAAGCATGTATGAAAAACTAAACCATTCATAATTAAGCTCCATTATGAAGCCCTGTCTGATGCATGAAAAATACCACACCTGGCTCAGAGCACAGCCAACCTCTCTTCAGCACCTCTGGAATCATCTAGGATGGACACTACAAAAGTGGGATGAGGAACCAGAGGGACCAATGGTTCTTCCTCTATGTCACCTCTTCCTTTCCTACCACAAATTTTGATAGAAAATGAGAATCAGTGCAGAAATTTTAGAATTTTTTGATCATGAGACTCCCAGCAAGAAACTTCTTCAGCTAGCAAGAGAGATTGACTGGAGCAGGTCTGGGTGCAGGGCAGACTCCCTGCAGGAGAAAGGGACAGCTACTCACAGTCCAGGATGACCTGAGCTGCTCGGTAGAGCTGCAGTCCTTGCAGCAGGTCCAGGAGCTGCTGTACAGTCGCCAGCCTCACCCCCCACCACCACATCAGCTCTCGTGTTATGCTGATCCCTGTCTTCTCCAGGGACTTGATTTTCCGCAGCTCCGTTTGGTCAGTTATCACGTAGGAAGCTGGTGAGACAGAGACAACAAAGAGTTCTGCTTAGGAACTAGAAAAAATCAGGCAGTGCAAGCAAGGAAAGCTAAGGTGTGAGACACACTTTGCTATTTCCTTTGCACACTTTTAAAGGGAAGGATCACAATGGATTAGCTACGTAGACAAAAAGAAAATTCAGTTCCTAAGGTAAGATACTCCATTCATTCCTTTGACTATTCTGGGGAAAATGTTGCTATATCAGAGACCCAAAAAGAAAACCCAGTCACACTTTTTGGTGTATTTCCCCCATAATCTTCCTTCACCTTAATACTTTGTACCAAATTAAGTTCAGATGAAATTACTGGTGTGCTTCCTCCAGGAAAGGTAACAGAAGTCAGTGGTGAGACTGCACACTCCTGTCTGCATTACTCAGTACAAATATTATGGTAAAGCCAAACAGCCACTGAATCATCTGGGTGCTATTTACAGTCAGATAAACCTATCAGTGAAAGGCAGCTATTTTTAAGAACAGGAGATATGGTGATAAAGATGACCCCGCAACATCTCCCAGTTCCTCCGTGTGCATGGGATGCTGTCTCCTTCTGGGTTCTCTTACCCACATCCCACTGACCCTGGGGGAGGGACAGGCAGAGCTTCCTGCTGCCTGTGGGGATGGTGGGGAAGCTCTAGGACCCATCCCCAGTACAGGGATGTTCTCTAGGAGGACATCAGACATAGAACTGGATGCATCTGAAGATAGCAGAGATGACTCAAACTCAGCAAGTGTAACTGGAGGTTAAAACTAAGAGTTTACTCAGCAGTCAGTTAGTGAAGTCTAAAGTGAAATTGAATCATGTTAAATAAAGGAAGATATGCCACCTAAGAAATCATTTGTGCTAGAATTGTCTGGATGGGGATACAGAAAAAAGAATTAAAACCTCAGGGATTACATTTTCTATACTTATTACAAAGACAGAACAGGGAAAAATAGGGGCAGTTTGTATAAGGGAATAGACATGAACCGAAGAAAGAAGAAAATGGAACATGTAACCACCTGTGGGGGATATTGTGAAAGCAGGCAGGCAAGTGTGAAGGAGAGGGAGCACGAAAAACCGCAGGGAGCAAGGGGAGAGCTGGGCTGCCCGGGAGCAGCCAAGGCAACACGGAAGTCTGGAATTCCAGTTAATCAGAACCAGTTAACCAGAAGCTTCATTTGCTACCAAAACCAGCCTGCTGCATGGGAATCCCCCTCCACAGGACGTGTTACCTCCGGGAGCTGGGGAAGGACTCGGACAGAGGCCCTGCGGGGGTTCCTCGCCTCAGCTTCACGTCCTGCTTGGCCTGACCCATGGCTGTCATGGCTGTCCTGTCCCACGAGTGTCCTGCCCCACGGCTGTCCTGCCCCACGAGTGTCCTGCCCCACGGCTGTCCCATGTCTGTCCTGTCCCACGGCTGTCCTGACCCACGGCTGCCCCATGTCTGTCCTGTCCCACGAGTGTCCTGCCCCACGGCTGTCCCATCGCCTCAGGGAGCCCTGGCCCAGCCCACAGCCCCGCTGTCCCCGCTCACCGAACCGCATCCAGTCGTAGTCACTGAGGCAGTCCATCTTCTGGCAGAAATCCTCCAGCACCCACGCAGGCATGCTGTGGATGTACAGAGCTGGGGCGCTGCCCCCTCTCAGGCCCAGGGGCGGCTGCTGCAGGGTCATGGCCTCGCAGTCCCTCTGCCCAGAGCCCTTCGTCCCCGCCGCGGCCATCAGCAGCGGCCACACATGGTGCACACCGGGCCGGGGCAGAGCTGCTCGCCAGCCTCTGCTTCGCTGCGGAGCTGCTTTTCTCCGTCAGCTTCCTCTTCTGGTAGGGGCTGTCCCTGACGGGCTGTCCCCACCCCGCCACGGCTCGCTCCCGGCTGGGGAGAGGGCCGAGCGGCCCGAGCGGTGCTTGGCAGGGTCACTCGGTGGCTTCCTGCTCCGGCTGACGTCAGGACACGGCCCCCAATGCAAATCAGATTTTCCTTTCCAAGGGCGAGTATTGCTCCAGCCTGGTTGCCACACCGCGCGTATCAGCGATGGAGGTGGAGGAGCTTCCTGCGTGTCCCGGAGCCGCTCCCGCCCACGGGCCGTGCCATGGCCGCCGGCAGGCGCGGAGCAGACGGGAGCGATGCCCGGCGAGGGTCCCGGGCTCAGCTGCCCCCGGGGCTGCGGGACAGGAGGCTGCGGGGGTGCTCACCGACACCCCCACACTTCGGGCAGCAGCACCCACCCTGCAGCCCCGGGATGGGCCCTGTACAACACCGGGTGGAGAAAGTTGAAAAGGTCTCAGGAGAGCCCAGGAAGCGGTGTGTGCCTGCAGAGAGGGCAGGAGAGGCACGGAGGGCCCACGGCCAGGGACCCCCGAGCCGCCAGCCCTGGCAGGTGCTCCAGGCACTGCAGCATGGCCGTCCCACTGACCCTGACAGGAGCAGATGCAGGGAGTGAGGAGCGAAAAACAATACAAGTGGAGTAGGTCTCGCTAGTCAAGGGTTAGATTTAAACTATGTGCCTTAAAGTCAACAGCTTCTCTAATTTTGAAACGTTTCCCTTTAACTTGTAATTTTGATACTTGTATTTTGATAAAATATTACGATAATTTGCCAGTGTACATTCTACGAATACCACTAGCAAAACAATCTCCCTGGAGAGCCTCATACCTGCACCTCTGACACTGTGGGGCAGTTTGCAATGCACAATTGTAGCCCATTCTTTTTGTTGATATTTACCTCTTGGTCTTTTGTATTAATTGCAAACAGTACCATAAGCTTTCAGAGCTTTAACTTACTACTGCTTTCTAATCTGCATATAGTTTACAGTACAGCTAACTCTTGTTTTCAGTACTGGACTTTAAAACTTTGGTAGTTTTCTACGCTTCTTGTCTCAAAAATTATGAATGTTTCAAGTACCATTATGGTAACAATGAATTTCATCATAGCAAGGAAAAGCTGAAAATTGTAGTATTACTGTTGCTACAAGGTCAAAAGACTGTTTACCACTGCCATATTGGTTAAAAAGACGAAAAAGAACCAGAAAGACCTTTAAGAGTGGTGTCAGACTGTGGCAACAGGATCAAATGTAACATCAGGTGTGACTCAGTGGTCTGTAAAAACAAAATGTTGTCAACTATTTGTGAGAGATGTTTTTAAGTGCTTCTCATCTTGGAGAGGAAGTTGCCAACTTTTTAAGCCGGGTGCATGGAAAAAATTTTCATGATTTGTCAACAGGAAAATCAGCACTTACAACACTTAGATGGTGAGAGATAAAATTAGCTAAGTAGTTACAGAATTCACAATAAAATACGTTCACAAGAAAACAGCGGTAGGAAGAACAGGGCAGGTGACTGCATGAACAAACAGTCTTTTGCATCAGACTTAGTGTTCAGTCCCATCCTCTCCCAGACTTCTTGCACAACTCTGGAAAACTCAATCTACAAAATGGAAGTAGAATTTCTTTTGTTATCTTGTCTAGGGAAAGTGAAAGATTTCAAGCACAGATTGCCTCTTGCTATTAAGCATTAAGCAAAAGGTGATCATTATTTTAAAAATAAAGAACTTCCCTACTCTTGGAGGATGTGCAGAGTAGTCAGTTCATGTTGGCAGAATAACGTGATAGGAAAAACTTGTGAGGCTAGATGCAAAAAGTGTACTTTGGTACTAAAAATCTACAGTGCCTAGCTTAGAGACAGCTGCCTGGTGTGGAGTCCGGAAGTCCCTGTCTGGCCTTAGATCTGCAGGAAGAATGAGAGCAGCTGACCTGCTGTGCTTAAATGAAGTGCTGAAGAACTGAAGGGTTTATAAAATCCCTGTCCTAGGACCCCCACACCTCAAAGATTCTGAGAAATGCCACCTTCTGCTTGGGGTTCTGGGAGCAGATACCTCCAGACTTCCTAAGGATTAAGTTAGCTTCACTTGTAGAACAGAAATTGATCAGGGGAAAGTGGTAAAGAGACTGTGTAGATGTGACTGCAGATAACAGCACACGACTGAATGATGATCTCTACCCTGACAACCATGTCTGCATTTTTATGCAATTTAAGCTAAACAGTCACTGAAGAATAACCCAATGCTCCCAGCTCTGGGTACACTCTCATCAGCCTGATGTATCTTTGGCTCATTTCTACATGGCAACAAACCACCCTCAAATCAATCTGCAAGAGAGAGGGCAGAAAACGTCACTCAGAAAATGGGCTGAACCAAGCAAATCAGTACAAACCATCCACAGCTGGTCGCTGCCTATCAGGAACTCTCTTTAGCTAAGGATTTAAGCTGGCTTGGAATTCAGTAGATACAACTAAAAGTTCTGCAAAGAAAGGATATTCCAGTGAGTGAGGGGATCATGCAGCAGTTTTTGTACATTTGTTTTTGGCAAATCACAGCTATGTAAGTATGCTTTCCTGTCCTCTAAAACACAAGAATCCAAGGGATCTGATCCTTCAGCTGTGATAAATGTTCTACTAGGGAAGTATCACCCACTGGCTGTGTAACTGGGAGACATCACAGACTAGTGGGATAAATTTATGTTACACTAATAAGCAACCCAAGAGATCACAGACCCCACATAAATCAGAAATATATGGGATGTTTGTGGTATGTACAGACCTGGTAAACCTAATACCTACTACATGAACAGAAAAACTACAGAGTCAAATGAGTCAGTCTTCTGCAACTGCCACATTCATCAAATGCACAACACCACAAGGACATCAGGCGAGAAATTTCTCTCAGGTATCTGCAGGACCCCACTGCAAGAGCACAGGGCAGCACCCTCGACCAGAGGGGCTCCCAGGAGCTGAGCAACAACATCCCCAAGTGTCTGTTACTGATCAGATAGAACAACTTTCAGGAGTATTGCAGTCATGCAAGCACACAGTCACAAGCACTGTGAATCTGACAGAGAGTTAAGAAGTTTCATATGGATTTACATTTTTATGACAAAGATCAACTCATACACTTCAAGTATGCAAGAAAACCAAATCTACAAAAAGGGGAGACATTTCATACTTACAGAATATGTTGATATTCCCAGTCAATTCCATAGCTTTGTTTCTTAGAACATGTAACTGGAAAGAACCATATGCCACAGAAATTACCTTCTGAGTCCCTCACAACCTGTTTCCAACACCAACGAGCACTGCATCTGTTACCTGGTGGACAATTCCCACACCTGCCCAAGGGAGCACTGCCTCCAGGTATGTGTGTACATTCACACCAGCATACATTCTATCTGAGGTACAGGGGAGCAGAATATAGGCACAGAAATGTTTTCTCTGCTCATCTAGCCTGTAATAAAGCATGGACCTGTCTGTGAGCTGAATCTAGCAGTAGGTTCATATGAGCTGACACACAGCAGCTTGATTGCTCCACACTCCCCAGCAAGGTCTCCCATAACGACCTGAACTATTGCACTGCAATGGGAGAAGGTGAGACTGAGCACATCCACCTTCCATCAACACTGCCTGGTGTGCCTGTATGGACAGATGGGGAAGCAGCTGTGGAGAAAGGTGCCCCAGAACCAGGATCCAGTTTACATGGCTGACCAGGTTGGATCACCTTGAGATCACCTAAGCAAGTATACAATTATGACAGACAAATAAGGTATAAAAGGCATGATTTGTGTAAAAATGTGTGAGCCTCAGAGCTGACAGGACATGGGTTTAGAAATGAAAAGGCAAAAGGCAGAGAAAACCCCAGACATTCACAGATGCCATCTTTCCACCATGTTGTTTTAGGTCAGGTCCTCAGAAGGAGGTGGTGGAAACCCTTGCATACACAAACACCCCCCACACTTTGTGATTCACAGCCCTAAGTGTGAAATTCTATCAAAAACAAATTATTGGTGTTGGCCTGCCACTTATAATCATTAGAGTCTGGATTAAATTAATCCTTAGTTTACTTTCTAGTACGATGAAAACTGATCTCTATGAATATTCCCCAAATATTCATATAAGGCCTGACCTGATATTGCTATGCAGTGTTCTCAGATGGTGCAAACAAAACTTCTCAGAGCTTCACCTGCACAAGGCCTCTCAAGTCATCAGTTTGCAATATTTGTAACAACAAACAGAACTGAACCATCACGAACCTGCTGTGCTTCTACGTGCTGCTAAGTCTTTCAGATCTGACTCACCACCATAGCAAGTTTTCTACAATGGAGCTGAATCTGTATTTCAGAACTTAGAATACAGTCATTAGTTCTTCTCAGGTTTTGTGGTGACTATGCCTGTTCAGACTCAGTAGTTTGCTATTTAAAGAGTCCGGAGTGAGTAATCATCTTATTCCAGAATTGCATTCCTCAACGTTTCACTTTTCTCCAGAGAAAGCCTCTGAAGATCCTTCTTAATATCGGGATGATCTTCCAGGTCTTCATATAAGGACCGCACAATGTCCAGCTTCCTGTAGTCCATGGGTTTGACCAGGCTGCGCACCACCTGCAGACACCTCTCCTTCAGAGTGAACACTGCAGATCCAAACAGACAGACAAGAGCTCTCGTCAGCTGCCACCTCCAGCACGGCCATTCTCAGCACACCCCAAAGAGGAAAAGAACTTGTGGGGTCATGAGGAGCCCTCCGAACCCGCTGGAGGCCTGATCAGTGCAGCGCACCGCACAGCTCTACCCAGAGACCCCACCATTTCCTCCCATTTCTGAGGTAAATTTGGTCACTCCAACATTTGTCTTTTGGCTAGAATCTTACACCGAAGCCCACAAGGCACAGGCACAAACCCCGGCGGCCTGCAGGGCTCGGCCTTACCTGGCAGCGTGATGTCGGCGGTGTTGACGTTGGGAGCGGCGATGAAGAGCTCCTGCCGGTTAACGAGCAGACCATCGTTCGTCCCGGCGTCGCGGAACAGCCAGAGGTGACCTGCGAGAGAAGACGGCGGGAAGGCAGCTGTTACAGGGCGGGAAGGCAGCTGTTACAGGGCGGGAAGGCAGCTGTTACAGCGCGGAGCGGCAGCCGCTACAGTGCGGGACGGCCGCAGCCCCGCCGCCCCGGCACCCACCCCGGTAGCTGTGCATCACCCGCCCGGTGCGCGGCTGCAGGACCGGGTAGGTGCGCGGTCGGCCGTCGAAATCCACCCAGACAGGGAGAACGAAGCGGGGGCTGCGGTTGTTGAAGACGACCTCGGAGAACTCTCCGGTGTTGATGGAGCGCAGGCAGGGCCCGCCGTCCCCAGGCCCCGGCGGCGCCATCGCCGCCACCACTCCCCGCCCCGCCGGCACCGCCCCACGCATGCGCACCGGTACCGGAGCCGCGGACCCACATCCCGCGCATGCCTACCGGTACCGGGACGCGCCTTGCTCCCCGCGCATGCGCTGCAGGGCGGTCCGGAACACTCCCCGGGGTGCAGGACGGTGCCGGTCACGGAATAATTTGGGTTGGACGAGACCGCTGAAGATCAGCTGGTCTAACCCCAGTCCCGTTGCTCCGGTGGCCGCCTGTCCGCTGGTTCTGTCGCCATGCGGGGCTGACTCCAGTTCCACCCGGCACAGGCCGAGCTTTGCTCGGGGAAAAAAACCCCAAAACACTTCAAAATGCGTGTGTAAGGGCTTAAAATGTCCTTGAGCTTCGTTTTCCTTTACAGCAGCAGGGAGCCAGCCGGCCCTTAGCCTGCCAGGTGAGGCAGGAGCAGGAGGGTCCCACAGAACCAGGACCTGCTGGCAGACACCCGGCACTGAACACCAGGAGTCACTGGGCCTCCCCTGGGCACCAGACACCAACAACACAGTCAGGACTCAGCTCCTGTGCAAAACATCCAAAACTTTTAATACTTGTTAATTCAACTCTGAACATTTACAAGTCCTTGGCACGCGTACATGTCAATGAAAATGGCACTGGTAATCGGTGTTTGCTGCCTCTGAGGAGCAAAGAGGAAGAGGCCTGAGAAGTCACAGTATGGTTGCAAAAGAAAAAAAAAATACTTGCAACTTCAAGTTATTTAACAGGTATATTTTTTCCAATATTCTGGTATAACTACAGCAGTTAAATAACAAATTAATTTAAACACTGCCACCCTGATGTATCTACAGTCGACAGGGAAAACACTGTAATGGAAAACAAATACAGCTAAAACTATCTCTGTTCTAAAATAGTAGCTACAGATAGCTTGCTAAGGCTGTGTGTGTTACCACCCTCACCCATGACAGCAGTACATTAAAATATGGATTGGACATTGACTAATAATTAGCACTAAATTGAGGTAAGAAAACCAGCATCAGCATACTGTTTACTAATTGGCCTTTGCTTACCAGACCATAAAAACCAGACAATGGTTTATTATCATAGTTCATTAATTGGGCAATGGTATAAATTACAATACTTCAATTTAGAAAAATCCTACATTAAAGAGATACTACCTCTAAACCCTTTGAGATGACAGTCTTAGTAGTCCCATTAGTCATTTTAAGATACATGTATGTTTACTGTAGTTTAGGAAATAAACTCAGTACCTCAAAAGCTGCCTCAACATGTTTTCTACTATAAGCAGAGGAAATAAACATTTAACTGAAAACTACAAAGGACATGGACAGAGAAGACTCAGGCAAAGGAGAGCATTCTTAATTCCAGTTTGGGTGGCAGGGAGGGAAAAGGTGATTTAAGTAAGAAGGTTTCAGAACACACAGTACAACTGGTAGCTCTCAAGTTGATCCCCGGGTTGATATTTGTGTTTTTTACAAAAGTTGTTTTGTTTTTTTTTTTTTCTCTTAGCAATTGTCAGGCCTATGTTCTCGGGTGTTCAAGAAACTCTCTTCTCACCCAGAGGCTACCAGAATGGTCTCTTCTCCTCTGCTCTTTCCCACGTACGTTTCAGGAGGTAGACTGCAGCATGGAGTCCCCCCACGTTCACCCACACCGTCTGACCCCTGCGCCAGATGTGTCCCAGTCGTGACAAGGCCTGCAATACAAAAACACAGCCAAAGAGTGGTGCTGGCTTCAAGATAAGATAATAGCTGCTTTAAAAATTATTTTTGATTATTCTAAATCACATCTGATGCCAACGTAAAATGACTCTTCGGGTCCGAAGAAACTGCATTTTAATGCCACTGATTATTGCTTTAAAATACATAATCTTCTGCAGTTTATGACTTTTTTTCCTTGATAATTTTTCAGGTGTAAACAGGTTTGGATTTCCTCTCACAGAACACACCTTAGCAAAGCATTTCTTGTCCTGTGTAAGCAGCACAGCCCTGCCTGTCCCTGGTGTGCAGATCCGGCCCATCTCCATAAGGCAGGCTGGGTAGAGATCCCAGTTCTTCTTCTTTGACCCTATCCTGCAAAATAAATTATGATCCTCTTTGTGATCACTGAAAAATAGTTGACTGTTGCTGGTCATTCAGACATGGATTAGCTTGTTCAGGAGGACATTTACTATTAATTTCAACTGCATTTTTAAATATAGAGTACATCAATACTTATTAATTAGGCCAAGGGAAGCAACTAACTAGAGAGAACCCCAACCACAGACAGGTGACCACACGTAGCAGCAGCAGTTAAGTTCCACCTTCACCAGTGACACCTCACCTCTTTCCAAATGGCATGTCTGTCACAATAATGTCCACAGAACCAGTCCGCAGAGGGAGATTGCAAATATCCCACTGAATGATGTCCAGGGGTATGCCCAGAGGAGTACTGCTGCAAGGGCAAAGAGGTTTATCTCAGACACTTGCTTACTGAGAATATTTAAGTTGAGGAGGTCTATAACGTCAGCAAAAAATAAATGAACAACACAGTCAAATGCACCAATGCAAAATGGATTTCTTTAGGTACAATGCCTCAAGGAAACGAGTTGTATTCTCACCTCTCCTTATTCTCATTTTTCTTCAGTAAAGAGCAGATGTTGTTTGCTGCTCTCTTTACAGCTTGTGGGTTGTTATCACCAGCAATGTGGTAGCAGCCAGGCCATTCTGTAGCTCCCTGGCGTGAAATGTTGACAATAAGAAACATCGGTATCAACATTGCTTAATTTAAAACAAAAAAAATAGAAGAATTACTCAAATAGGACAGACTACTACAAAGCAACTGGAATGCACATCAGTAATTGTAAACATTTGTAAAAGATACCTGTTGTAACTATGATGACCCCTAAAAGCTCAAAGTACTTTTGGATTTAGCTTCTTCCTGCTACAGCTTTGGGAAGGAAAATAAGGTAATTTATAAAAAGTGCATCTGATTAAGAGCTGGTGAGATACTTTTGGAGGTGACTATTCAGTTATTACCAAGAAAATGTACATTCAGCAGTAAGTAGTGTCAAGTTTTATTAAGTTAAAAAATTAAGTAAAAATCACCTCTATTGGTATTGCACCTGTACCACACATGGGATCAATGATGATATCTGTTGGCTGTGGGTCACAGAGTCTGAGAAACAGAAAAAATCTATGGTGAGGAAAGTCTTAAAAGTATGAATTCCTGTAAGGAAGGAAAACAGTTAATTACTCTGATTCTACCCCTCTAACAAAACAACTGTGTGATTATTTTTCCATTAATTAATTAGCCTCTTATAAGCACCAATACAGTGAAATACTTTGATAAAGTATTTTAAAAATTGACTAATAGACCACAGCAAATGTTAGAATGTTAGTTACTAAGGTGAAAAAAACAGCCACTGTTATTTACAGAGCACACTGTTTCAGCACCTATGCTTCCCTTTTTTTTTTTCCCTTTTTTAAGAATTAACATAAAAGGCTTTTGAGGAAGTGGTGGGGGAATACAGAATCTTATTTCTGAAACAGAACAACTTCTTAACTGAGGGTAGTACCATACTATGCACTCACACTGACCTAAGCATGCCATAAGCAAGAGTTGAACGAAGAGTTGTAGGACCAAAATGTGTGATATTTCTTCTGTGAAGGCTCTCTTCAGTTAATGCAATGCCCACAACCACTTCGTTATTGTGAATATTCAGAAGAACCTAAAGAAAGAATGAACTAAATTTCAGGTGTAATAGAATTTTTCCATAGTTTGCCTGGGTAATTTAAAGAATAGCCAAGACATAAAAAAAAGCATTCTTGGGAGAAAAGCAATGCACCATTTGGAACAGCAACAATGGACAAAATTAAAGGAGAGCATTCACGTTTTCTTTCACACAGAACAAGAACAAGCACTTTCTCATTCACACAGAATATTTTACACAGGACTCCAAACAGTGCCATAACCATTATGCTGACTTTTTTTGTTGTTTTGTAAGTAGAAAGGGGTAGAGCTTTGGCTGTAGTTGTGGGAGAGAGGAAAGCTTCTAAGCACCAGCAGCTCAGCTGGGTGATGTCACTGGGTTAACCTGAGAAGACAACAGTGTTTGCAGAGCAAAAGAGGGACCTGACAAGAGAGATGACTATGGACAGCCAAAGCACTAACACATGACCTGAGAACACACAGGATGTGCCAGTGAAATGAACGCTTCTGAGGAGGCTGTGATTTTGGCATTATCAGTTTTTAGTTCCAGAATGATCTTTTGAAGGCATTTTGGAGATCGTTAAGCATTGGAATTCAGAACTAAGAATTTTTACAACAGAAATGCAGGTATTTCCAAGGCACAGCACTATACCTCTACATCAAAGTTAGTCATGTCAGCTTTCCACTGGAAGTGCTCCTGCACAGCTCCTCCGAAGTCTCTGGCTGCCTCATTGGATGTGAAGCTGTGCTTGTCTCCTGCTCGATTGCAGGTAACACGGAACCTCAGCACCTTTGCCTCCCCCTCGCCCGTCTTACTGTCTCCAGCCTTGGCCTCACTCCCACAGCCTGCCTGCAACTCATCTTTAGCATCTGACTGCTCATGATCATCCTCCTCGTTCCCTTGTGTCTTCTCTCTGTCCTGGCCACCAGCAGGCTCTACACCTGCAGTGTTTTGGGCAGAGTCCTCCTGTTCACCGCTGTCTTTCTGATCTGCTCCTTCATCTTCTCCATCGTCATTCAGCTTCTCTTTGCTTGCTGTGCTCTGCAGATTATGTTTTTTGCGTTTTGTCTTTTTCTTTTTTAAGCTGTTGTTCAGCTCCCAAACTTTCAATGGATCAGTCCAAGGCAGCTTTTTAACCAAATCTTCCAAATCCTTTAGAGCATCTTCCTTTAAAAGACAAAAAGAGTTGTGCTTTGAAGTCATTCTCTCCCTTCAAAAACTAGTGTCTCAAATTAGGTTCCTAAACATGTAACTCATTACGTGTCATTTAAGGACAGCTTGCAGCTTTCTGTACAATTTTTGTCGTAACTAAACCAAACTGCATTTGAAGTCACATGACCAATAGCATTTTGTCACTTATCTTGTTAAACAAACAGCTCACATTAGAGTAGGAGACTGAGGTGATACTTTACTGTCCTGTGGCCACATGTGACCTACACTCATGGTTTAGCTCTCATCCTGGATTTTGCCTATAGAACCCCCAGATGAAGAAATGGTGGCAGACAACACGACTGCAGTTTTCTAAGCTAGGAAAGAGGAATCAGCATAGGAACCACAAATAAAAAAGGAACCCCTTCCTCAAGAAACACAACACTTCCTCAAACCAGTATTATTATAAAAAAAAACCAAAACCAACATTCCAGAAACCACGACTGAAAAATGAGAAGTAACTCACCTTGTTCTCTTTAAACTGATAGTCTTTGAACTCCTGAACTACAACAAATAAATTATCCACTGACCTTAGGCGATGGACCTGGAAGAAATAAGAAACCACAGTGGCACGTTACTAACCCTGTCTGTCTAGGGGATGGTGTTAATTGCAACTAGCACTGTCAGCTTGCAGCTCCCCCTACTAGCCCACGCTTTTGTTTATTCTGCCAGAGCAGGATTTTGAACTGGGTTGTTTGGCTTTTCACACCCATTGCCTTTAAAACTAAGTATTTGGCTGAGGGCGGGCTGGGACCCTGCCCGTGTCCTTACAGCCAGAGCCAGCCCGGGCACAGGCACCGCGGCCAGGCCGGGGAACGGGGCGGACCTGCGGCAGGCTCCGGGCCGGGACCTCGAAGTAGATCTTCCCGCGGTCCCTGCTGATCCTGGAGGCCGAGCCCAGCTTCTCCTGCACCTCCTCGGCCGCCGTCAGCTCGAACCCGGTGGGCACCGTGGCGCCGACAACGGCCGTCAGCTCCGGGCCCTCCTCAGCCGGGACCGGAGGGGATCCCGCCCCGCCGTCCCCTTCCGCCATGTCCCCGGGCCGAGGGACAGTGACCCGGTCCGGGTGACTACGCTCCGGTCCGCTCCGGTCCCGTCCCGACCCTCCCGCCGCTGACCGGCACCACGCGCCGCCGCCCGCCCCTTCCGTCCAGGGCACCGACCGCGCCTGCGCAATGCCGCAGCACCTGTCCGGAACCGGAACCGAAACCGGAACCAGTACCGGGGTGGGAGAGGGGTTGGGGGGGCTCGGCTGTCCCGGTAGCGGTCCTGGTCCGGGAAGCAGCAGGGCAGGTCCGTGCTCCACACGGGCTGTGGGGAAACGGGTGGGATTGTGTCCTGTGGGCAGCAAATGGCGGCTGACACCGAGACACCCCGGGCAGGGAGCGGGGAGAAGGGAGCAGGGAACGGGGGAGCAGGGAACCAGGAGCAGGGAACCAGGAGCAGGGGATCAGGAACAGGGATCGTGTTTTTCCTGAGGAGCCCCGGTCCCGGTCCCGGTGGGGAGCACCCTGAGGCAGAGCTGCCCTCAGAGCTCACCTGGCTTTGGGTGCCGAGCCCTGGGTGGCCACTGCCTTTTCCTTTGCTATGAACACTACAGAATTTCTGTGATTTGGCTTGTCTATGACCTGTTTCCTGCTCTAGAATTAATTTTTAAATTAAAAAATGTTTGCTAAGTGTTGTTGCAGGAGTCACAGAAAGAGACAAGCCACCCTCGGTGTGTTTGTGGCCATTACTGTCTCAGGATGGCACCACATGGACTGCTTGGAGCCACGGGCACGATTTGCTCTCCTCTCTTCTTCAGATCCCTTACTCTTTACCTTTTCCCAGCACCGGATTTATCCCTGTAAACACAACTTGTCCCTGCAGCTCCTTCTGCCTCAGTTATAATGTGTACTGGCAAGAGCAGTGTTTGTTTTCATTTTCCTACTTAGGTTCTGACTGCGGTGCCATTTCAGTAACAAGCAGGATGCCTGCAGCACTGCTCTTGCCATTAATTCTGCTGAAGCATTGCTCTGCTTTCACATGAGAAATATTCGTGTGAGAGGGTGTCTCAGAGGGGGAAGGTGTGGGGGTTATTCTGTCACCTCTTCTAACTTGAGATTCAAGTCTGAAAATATAAAATGAAAACCATGGAATTTGGGCCGTAGACTGGAGAAGGTTTCTGTGAAATGGCTTCTTCGATGAGAACTTAAAAATCAGCTAAATAAAGAGAACCAATGGAGCACATCTGCATCTTCTGAACCACAGCTGTCACCTGCAGGGTCTTTTCATTGTGATGGCAGTGCCAGGACATGGGCTGTGGTGGTGGCTGCACAAACTCCATGTCCCCACACATTATATCCCAGGTGACCACTGAAGTAGCCCGTGACTGCACCCTTACCACAGCATTTTCCAAGCTGTAGATAATGTTAGTGTGGTTTGCACAGCACAGAGCATCCCGCTCACAGGCTCTGTGGGTCAGGTGGGATAACAAACTCAGCTTGCTGAGCTGCTTTAAATAGCAGAATTTTCAGCGTATTTTGGTGAAGGTGTTTGCCAGACACTTAAATTAATTCCATGTGTCTGGCCTATCAGCAGCAGCTCTGACCTTTCCCAGTTGGTCTCAGAGGCGAAGGTGAGAGCTGGTAATCAGCCTGCTGTGCTTCAGCTCTTGAAGTCTGTCCAAGCACCACTCAGAATTGTTCCCTGCCAGTGGCCAGGTCCTACAATAGCTGAAGACATCTGTAATACCCATGCAAGACTCTTTCTTAGAATAATATCTCTCTTTGCTTGCAGCTTTCCTCTTAAAAAATCCTGATGTGCTCCGTAAGTGTAGAGCCAAAACATCTTTCAGTTTAAATAGATAGAGATGTTACCTCTGTGAATGGCAGATGCAAAACCATTTAAATCAGCGTTGTGTGGCTCAGTGTGTGACTGGGGGGAAGAATTTTCACCTAAGGATTCAGGACAGCCCCTCAGATGTGGGAGGCACCCTGGCACTGTAATGCATGTAAATGCATTAACACTGTTGTTCACATCTCATCTTGAGGAGGGTCCCCTACAGTGAGCTGGAGGAAGGTCCTCCTGTGTCATCTGAAAGGTGAAAATCAGCTGTGTGAGTGTCCATGTGTGCTCAGCTGCCACTGAGTCACTCCTTGTACTTCTATGAGATGAACTAGCTGTCAGATTTTCAACTTTATTACCTCAGTTCTGTCTCTTTCTGTAGAAGCAGACCATGGATATGTTGGTAGTTGGTGCTGCATAAATAATCTAGGATGCAGTGTCACAGATGTAGGTGGAAAAAGAAACTCCTGCTGTGCTATTATGTGGGTGTCAGTGCGTGTTTTCAGACTGGAAGTAGCATATGTGTCCTCATTTACCCAAACAGCCAATGTCAATTTCCCATATACATGATACTGGACCTGTGTTTTGGTAGGGGAGAAAATATGACAAAGTGTCTTTAAGACAAAAGCAGAGTCATATTTTCATGTCCATTATGAATATGCATTCCCAGAGCCAATAAATCTAATTGGTTCCTAAAGGAGAAACATTCAGTTAAAGCAAGAAGGTACCTGCTGGGTACATCTGTTTGACTCATTTACAGAAAACGGCTATTCCTGGTGAGCTGGCAGCATCGATTTCATGGCTGGTTTAGTACATACCTGAAGAAGAAATTGCTGACCATTTGCCTGGAGGTTTTGTATGCTGGGTGATTGTGCCTGTCCATTTGGAAGGCACACTTCAAATAGCAGGCTCTATCCCAGAGGATGCTGTGGTTTGCTTCACTCTTGCTCTTCAGGGTAAATGATGGAAATAGCCAGAAAGTGTTTTAATGTTATCCTGGAGTAAATGATTTGTCTCATAATATTGGCACATAACTGAAGAACTTTTGCATTTAACTTAAATTACTAAAACCAATAACTTATCCTTTAATTAGTGCTATGGGGTGAATATAAAAGGAGATGTATTTTGCAGCATTTTTTACCTCAGAACAGGCGTATGATTGTGCACAGCAGCTCTCTCTATGGTTAGTATGCCACTGACTTGCTGTGGGATTTTGGAAGAGTCACTTAAGCATAATTTGCAAATTTGGTTTTAAAAGTGTGGTTTGGCCCTCTATCTGATGAATTTGTGTTGTCTTTTAATTTTTGCTACTAGCTTTTCACATGAGAAAATTCCAGGTTTCTGGCTTCTTGGGGTATTTGGGGTTTTTTGCAGCTGACTTGTTAGACAAGTGGGTGAATTCTTTCAGTTCTTACCTAGAAAAGGCAATTCAGGTGGCAGATCTTTCAGAAATGTTTGGCTATAGGCAGCAAAGCAAGCAAACAGAAAAGCAAGAACCTCAAACATCTCAGCCAAGCACTTTTCTTTCTCCCAAGCTCAGTTGCCACTTTCAGACTGGTTTTGTACCACCTTTCATCTGTGCTGCAGGGATTGGAGAAACCTGATGCACACATAGGACTTGACAGCACTGACAGTGTCATGGAAGCAGTGAAAAGCGCCCAAAGATGTTATTTAATTTGGACCAGAGCAGCTGAAACTAACTTCTTGGATTGGTTTAATTAATTTGGTAGGGCATAAACAAATGTAGAGATGGCATTGAATTTCCAACAATGAAGTGCAAAGTTATATCTGCACCTGCCTTGCCTGAAGAAACTGCTAATATTGAGTTAATTTCAGAGCTGCAGAATTGATTTCATGTGAACTGGTATGGTTTGTCTTGCAGTAACAGGGTTATGTTGTATAAATCCCATCCAGCACTTGGTTTTGCAAGGATTACAATTCTTTGAGCAAGGAAATCAGCCCTTCAACATAGAGCTGCAGAGCCTGTTCTTCCTAAAGCATAACAAAGGAGGAGCTTGGTTTTCATGAGGAGAAAAACACAAGTGGAGTTCCTCAGAGCAACACATCTTTTAAATAACCATTAGAGTGCTGGGATCCCTAAATATTCAAGGCCACCATGGAAAAGCTGGAGGATAGGAAGATCTAATATTTATGACATTTCTTCCTGAGAAATCTACATCAAAGAAAACCTCTAGAGAGAGGCAACTGGTGTTTTTGAGTGTCTAGATTCATGTCTTCAGACCATCTCAGCTTTTACTTTGGACTAAAAAACTTCACAATTAATCCAAATACACACCACAACTAATCCAAATTAAACATCACAAAAAATTAAAAAAAAAAATTAAAAACATTTTAAAAATTAAACATCACAATTGATCCAAATTAAACATCGTGATTAATCCCAATTCTTGGCATCAGCCCCCATAGCAAAGTCTCCATGGCACATATCACTCCAGATGTGTTGGTCATTCAGTCAAGCAAAAGCCTGCACTCCTCTGATGTTTCTCATCCAAAACTCTCCTTAGTTTTGTGTTGTAGCAGTGTTGTGGAATGTTAGGAAGGCTCGGAGAATGTTGGAGAATATTCCTGAATATTCTCCAACATTCTCCGAGCCTTCCTAACATTCCACAACATAGCAGCAGTGTGTGTTGGGTCCAAGTTTTCATGGTCTCTGGGTTCTCCTTTCCCTGAATCCCACTGCACTCTTGGAGGCTGTCAGGAAGGATGAAGCCTCTGGGGTTCTCAGGCTCCTGCCTATGGAGAGCCTGGAGTACCTGATGGAAAAAAGGTATCCTTGGCTCCAGACACTGCACCTAACTTCATTGTAGGGACCATGTTTGATGTAGTTTGTAGAGACTCTGTAACCTCAGGGCCACAGAGCTGATTACGTAAAATGCCTTGAAATTTAAAGAAGCTTTTCCGCCATTCTAGAAATTATTTGGCAGAGCAGCTGAGATGGAACCACAGCAACAGTGCCAAAGAGACAGTGAGAAAGGAAGATACAAACCCATTGTAAGTACTGGCTGCAGCTAGGATCAAGACTCTCCACACAGCCAGCACTCTTGTCTTTCAGGGAATTACCAGAGAACTGCAAATGAGTTTTTTGTATCCTGTGGCAGCAGCAAGCTGAGCAGCACTGCTGACACCAGCACCACACTGCTGCCTTCACTCAGCTCCCACTGGAAACTGTGTAGATCTTACCTGGATTCAGTACAAGTCTCATCTGCGTGAGGTCTTTTCTCCCACTCAGTGCTGCATGAGTCCATTTTTGTTTCTGGCAAGTTGCAAATATATAACATTTTCCAGCTGTCTCTCTGTCCTTGTACTAGCATGCCACACTGCAGGACAGAGCAGGATTCTCTTGGTTGTGGTGACAAAGCATTTTAGTTCCAAATTCATGAACAGCAGAAACACAGTTCCACACATTTTCTTGTGGATATGAAGAATATCACACATTTATGTAAGAAAGACTGGCTTATATTCTGCTTGTTTAGCCATAACTGCTCTTAAAATACACATGAAAATAGCAGAGTAAATTAATTTTTGGGATAACCTCACTGGCTTCACTAACTATGTTTGACACTCATCTTAAGGTACTCCTGGGTTTACTGTGATAATCAAAATCAGAAGAAGCTCCAGAAATTGTTGTCTCTTGCTCTGTTTACATCTCTTCCTAGCATGGAAGGAGAACATTCAGTTCCTCTTCCACATGACCTGGAGAAGAAGAAGTCTCCTCTTTGATGTCCTGGCTGTTTGTTACAGCCTGGGGGGCTCATGCCTCTGCCCCTGCTGTTGCCTCTCCAGCTCTCAGAATTTACTGGACCATTGATTGCCTGGTCTGGGAACTGAGGTGCTTCCCTGAGATGAAGCTGGCCAGGATTCCAGCTCCACCTCCAAACCTGGCAGGGCAAGGGTGGTGCATCCCAGCCACTGGGGTGTGGGGAAAACTCTTTTTCTGGAGGAGAAGGTAATTAGTCTTACATACCACATTCAAGTGAAAACTCAGACATGTCTAATGGCTTTAGGGCTTGACCCACACTTCCCCTCTCTGCATCTTCTGTGGGTTAGCTTAGGTTCAGATGGCTTCCTAGATCCCTTGTTGAGTATTTAACCATTCCCCTCCGTTGTTGCACCATGAAGGAACAAGTCTGCATGCTGCTTCTGAGCATGCTGAGCTGTAGATCCCCCTGCAGCAAAGCACTGCACACTTACACCACACCCTGTAACAAAGCAAGCTACTTACAGACCAAATTCCAGTGATTTTCAAAGAGTGTTGAGCTCTAGTGTGGTTACACACTGTAAATTGAGTCTAGCCTCTTACACCATTTAGACATATTTAAAATACTATCCAGTCTGTCCTAGTGCTCCACCTCTAAACTGTCTCAAAGAGCACTCCTCTACCTCAAGAGTTATGAGAAATACAATGCAACTGTGAGGCATGCAAATCCTGTGGTAAATAAATAAATACCCAACAAGAAAGAGAGTAAAAAGGTGTTTGAACTATACCAGCAACTTCTATGTTGTGGAAATTGCCTTCCCTGGGCAGAAGCTGTGATGGTTGTCCTGCCTGTGATGATACAGAATGGAAATTCCTCTGCATAAATTACCATAAACACACCCAGTCACTCCTGTCAGTTACTGCAGTGGATCTGCCATGTCAGGACTTGCCTATATTTGTAAAACATTCTCCACCAATGATGGAGTTTTTCTCTTTAGGAGTTTTTAATGGCAAGCAGCAGCAGGGATCCCTCAGCTGGTTTAGGCTCACATCCTTCCATCATCAGCCAAAATTCTCCGTATGACCAGCACACGTGGCTGGGAGAAAACCAGTGCTTGAGCTCAGTGTGTTCCTGTAAACGGTGTTGTGTGAGCTGCAGCCTTGTCCACAGCACTCAGAATTTATTGAACACTCTGGACATGTGCTGAGTCTTTCCTCGGGAGGTGGTTGGTGCCGGGTCCGTGTTCTGATGGAGCAGCAGCACAGCCCTGGCTTCCCGCAGGGGTGAGGATACTGGGATGCTGCATGGAGCACGGCCAGGGGCTCAGAGAGCCAGCACAAAGCTCCAGGCTGGGTGGCTCAGTCCATGCAGACCCTGAGCATCAGTCTGTGCCACCCCTGTCTGACCAGACAGACCCTGTCCCCACGGCCTGGCAGGGCTGTGCTCACAGAACTCGTCCATTTCCATGTTTGGTTCTGGGAGTACGTGTGTACAATCAGAAGTTGCCTCCTGCTGAGGAGCCTGAGCCAGAAGGACTTTTCGGATCCTTCCTGCTGCTGAGGGTTTTTCCCTTCATGTGTGTTTGAGCTTCAGTCAGCATTTCCCAGCCAGCCAGCTGTGCTCACGTGTTTTAAATCATGCAAATAATGCATCTTGAGCAAGGAGACCACGCATGGCAGAGGGACTGAAGGACCAGGCCCTGACCACCAACTGAGGGGTAATCTGAAAGAAGCAAATCTTCTACTTTCTCTCTGCTACTTGAAGAAAGTTATTTAATTGAATTGTAATAATGAGAATGCAAACTGGAGATCCGCTCATCCCAGTTACTGCTGTTCAAATTGCAGCCTCTGGCTGTTTTAATGAATGGGCTGTCACAGAGCATGTACATTTCTGAAGCTGAAATCTGTTTAATTCTTCTATGAGGCAGAGTTTGAAGGCCAAATATTATCAGTTGGTGTAGTCACAGCTGTAGTGGGAGGAGAGGGGCATGAACCCCATGAAAACTCCTTGTTTTGGATTTTATCTTCAGTGCTTTCTGTCCCTCTAATAAAAGAAATTATGCTGAACTTAATTCTTTAGAGCTCCCTCTTCCCTCCAGCTTCTCTTCCACAGCTTTCTGCAGCTCAGGTGAGGAGGTGGTGGTCTGGCTGTTTGGAGCTGTGGTTGCTGTGCCAGGTGAGTTGCAGGGCAGTGTCAGGAGGTGGCTGGGGAGCTCTGCAGCCCCTGTTCCCAGCCACCCACCCTGGGGAAACAAGCACTGAACCTTCTTCTGAGTGATGGAGGATGTGTCTGCCTCTCTCAGGCTGTGCTGACATGGCAAAGGCAGCAGAGCTGGGCTGCCAGGCTCTGCCAGAGCAGGCTGCTCTGTGCTTGGAGAAGAGAAAACAACAATATTTTAGAAAACAAAACAAAATTAAACCAAACCAACCAAACAAACAAAAAAACAAACCAAAACAAAACAAAACCACAAAAAAACCCCACCAAACAAACAGACAAACAAACCACAAAACAAAACAAACAAAAAATCAACAACAAACAAACAAAAACCAAACCAACAAACCAAAACAAAACAGGAACAAAACCCAAACAGTTCCCTGGACATAATAGCAGAGGTCTTTTCCTTGATAGAAATGGTTTGTGTCAGTGGTGGGCTGGGTGTGCCTGTTAGGGAATTCTTTCCCCATCCTCAGCGAAATAACCTTGTTCAAGGCTGATCCGAGCCTGGATGATGTCTCCTCACTGGAACAGTCTCCTCCTACTTGAGATTTCTGAATCTCTAAGTCACTGAAAACTACTTCAGTGACCAGAATTGGATGATTCTTTAGCAGGCTAGAACACCTCATCCTTGTTACAAATTAGGTTGATTTCAGCCATGAAGCATGAAATTTGGTATATTTTTTTAAATATCCACTTCTACTTTTTTTCCTTCTGCTCTTTTTATTCCAGTAAATTGTTTTGAGTTTTTATCCTCTTTTGTTCTTTGACACTTTCCTCAGTCTGATTTCATATTAAGGGGGTAGGGACCAAATTTGCAAATGGCTGTTGAAATTTGCTGCTATTTTTATTGATTTATTCCTTATTTATTTATTACTATTTTTGTTGCTGCCATAATAATGAGATTCCACTCATTACTTCACTGTGATGAATGCTCTTTCTAAGCAGATATCTGGCTGATTACCTAACATATTCTACAGGACTCATTTTCAAGAGGCTGAGGGCAAGATGCCTTCTGAGTTAGATATTGTCAAACTCCATCTGTGAAATCAGCCGTGGGGAATCCAGATTTCACTTGAGTCCCAGCTATTTGGCATTAAATTATGGAGGTATTTTAAACTGAAACAGGGAAAGTTGTGCAACTCTACAGGGAACAGAGTTTAGAACAAACTTCAGGTTTAAATTTTCTCTCTGTTTTCCTGCAATTCAGTGATTTGTTTGTTCTATATCCATGACTACGTAGCTATCAGAAGCAGAATTTTTTCATCAAACGTGGCTCATACGAAGTAGTTGCAGTCATCAGAGTAATTCCTAGATCATAATTCTCCTGGGCTGTGGACACCAGTCCTCTGGCAGGGCTGGTTTACTTGCTCGTGCTGCCCCAGCAGAGTGCCTCACCCTCTGCTTGGGGGAATCTCTTCCCTGCCAGACACTCGTTTGTCTTAGCTACAAACAATGAGGCCAGAGAATCAAGAGTTGTTATTTTGGAATTCTGAAACATGATGGATCATCACACTTGTTCCACAGGCCAGAGGATGACCCTTTTGGAGTCATTAATCCAGTTTGCTGCTGATAGAAGTCATTCACCCAAATCCCTATCTATAGGATTGTGTTTCCAAGGGTGTAAAAATCCCTTCAGTGGTTACACCTGTGTGTGTCTGCAGCTTTTGCAGTTTGCCTGGAGATCAGGCTGGACTTGTGTCATCTGTGCTTTATTTAATGTGTGTGATACTTCCCAGGGGTCCAACTGTCCTGCATTTTGGTGATAGCTGCAGTGGGGAACCACCTGCAGTGTTACATCGCAGAATGCTGGCTGTGGGTCCCAAGTGGGAATGAAAAGTGGTGTTCAGTTGGTCTGAGCTGTTTTGTAGGGTGAATTGGGATGTAGGAGGGAACTGCAGGAAGGCACCAGTCTGCTCACAGCTTCCCTGGCCTGGTGATTCCCTGGTGCTTTCACATCGTAGGATGGTACAAAGGTGTCAGTCATTATTCCTGCTGACCTGGTGCTTCCTTTTTAACCTGGATACTCTGTGAACTGGAGCTGCTCTGGATGTGAAGTGACAGCTGAGAGAGCAGGAAGCAACAGCTCTTGCCCTGTGTTCAAACCTGAACCTCACTTACACAGCAAGCCACGGGTGGGTCAGCGGGATTTGATTTTGTCCAGAATACATTAGAGCAAAAATCTTGCAGTGCTGATGCAGAGCTTTTGCAGCATTTTGAAGGGCTGCAGTGTTTTGCATGCTGTTCTTCTTCGGCCTGGCCCAAGTTTGCTGGTTATGAAACAAGTGACATTGCTGGGTGATTTTCTGGAGAACTCGTGCTCCCTCTGCTCTGGCCCCGCTCCGTGCGCATACAGCAGATTCACTGCTAGGCTGCAGCAGGAGCTGCTGCTGGTGTCAGCTCAATTTCCTCCTCTTCTGTGCATGCCAAGGGCTAGATGCCAAAAGCTGGCAGTGAAACAGCTCTGGGAAGAACCTAGACCAGGAGGGAGAGGGGACATGGGAAGGATGCCAAGGCTTACAGAAACAAGAGACTGCCAGGATGGCGACTGGGGGAGGACTGCATTGCCCTGCACTGCTCAGCCCTGGAGAGGGGAAAGGAGCTGCTGAAGCCTGAGACACCATTTAGGCTTTTTCTGTAAATATTTCTGGGCTATCTGCATATCTGCCTGGGGAAAAAAAGCAACTGCAACCCCAGACAAAACCTCTTTGAAAACATCCTGCTCCACACATCCTTTTAAGTGAAAGGAGAATGAGATGAGGAAAGATGAGCTGAGAGGGGTGGTGATGCTGGGCAGAGAGCACAGGGGGGGCTGCTGACCCGGGCTGGGGCTGCTGCCAGGTCCTGCATGGTTCTGAACATGCTGCCTGGGAACAGGAGGCTGGATGCTTGTTTGTAAAGAAGGAAGGGGGGGGATTGATTAAGTCCTTCAGCCCAGGACATGAAAAGAGCTATTTAAGCAGTGCTTTCTGAGTTATTTTAGGGAGAAAGTGAGTGAGTGTGAGAGAAGGTGGAGAAAGGAATACTCTGAGAGCAGGTACATCAGCATCTTGTGACAGGAGCCAAGTGTGGGCTGATATGTGTGACTTCATTGACATTTAATATATCATACACCAAGTCAGACTGCAAGTGTTAGAAATTCACAAGATGGTGCTTGAAAACTGTGACACTTCCTATAGAATAGCAAAATTACAATTAAACCAACAGCAGCTCAGGGCATGCCTTGTCTTTGTGGGTGGAATGAGGAGCAGGACCCACTTTGGGCTCCGCTGGTGATGTGCTGTGTGATTTCTAGTCAGTTTTGTGCCTCTGTTTCCTCTCACCTCATCCTGTCCTGATTTTCATTCTGTCAGGACAGGATTATCAGGATTATCTCTTTCTCAAGAGCTAAATGTCTCTTTGAAGTATTCTAAATTAAAAATAAAAAAAAAAAAAAAGAAAGAGATAAAAAAGAGCTCTTCTCTCTTCACTCCAGCCTTTATTTTAATTTAAATTAAAATATATTAAAATTCAAATTACATTATTCCCACAAAATATTACCTTCCAAACAAATGGTAATACTGGCCTTGAGTCCCTGTGAGCAGGGAGGCTGCATTGCTGTTTGTGTTGGTGCTGAGATTGCCAGTCAGTCCTGACAGCCACGTTTTGCAGTGACTCTGGGCACACAGACAGCTGGCAGAGCAGTGGTGGAGTCCCCTTGTACATGGATGTTTCACTCCTCAAGTTTTGGAGCTGCTGCAGCCCCATGTACACCCCTAACGTGCCAGTGCTTGGAGCAGTGCCCCAGAAGGCAGGGCTGTGTCCTCAGCAAGGAGAGGTGTGGGGTGCTGCCCGGGCATCCCCAGTGAGTGCTGGGCAGGGCAGTGCCAGGCAGGGATCCTGCTCCAGCCCCACGCAGGCAGGCGAGGCCACGGGTGTATTTTCCAGTAGTGAACGGAATAAAAAAGCCCATCTGGCTGCTTGAGAAGTTGAAACACAAAATGTTTATACTCTGTCTCTACTTGGCCTTTTGGAGACAGCTACCTCCAGCTTTTGCTCTGGGTTTTCAGTGCCCGGGCTGCAGGGCTGTGACCTGAGCCCGGCCTGAGGCCACGCTGAGGGGCTGCTGGCTCCAGCAGCTCAGCTCTGAGCAGGAGTTTGCTCACCTACATCTGATTAAGTAACAGGACCTTTGTTTTGCCAGGGAATACCTAACAAGGGTGTCCTGCACCCTTTTGCCCCTGCACCCTGCAGGGCTGGCTCAGCCTTTCCTCCAGGACTGCTTCTCTGAGCATCCTCTTGCTTGCTTTGGGAGGGTGGTTCTTTCTCCTCAGGACTGAAAACCACAGACCTTAAAAGTCCACAGTAGTGCTGTTTTTTTAAACTTTCTAACATTGTTTGACCAGTAGCTTTGACCAGTAGCTTTTCTTATATCACATGCTTTTTGTTATCTTGTGGCAAAATATTTTTCCCCCCTTTTCCTTCTCAAGGCATTCAAATCTCGAGTACATTTAAGCATCTATTCAACTCTATACATTTAAGTAGAAGGTAATGGATATGCCCCTGTCAACATAATACAGATGTATCTTACTGCAGTGATTAAGGGGAGAGCAGGAAAAGGAAATATGTCATAATGATTGGCACATGAGAAAGTAGTGCTAAATCAGTGCCAACACAAATTAGCACAGCTTTTCCTCCAGAAAGCAGTCGTGGCTATACTTAGAACATGCCAGGACATTCCTGATCTTCTCTAAAGGGGGGGATTCACATACACCTCACCAGGTGGCACTGGAAGGAGCCTGGGGGGAGAGGTGTGATGCAGAGCTCTGCTGGGAAGATCCAGTGCTGCTAGGAGCACTGCTGGGACAGACCTCAGGTGACAGATAGGCTGGGTCTGCCCAACTTCACAGAGCTGCAAAAGCAGCACAGGCAGTCAGCACATGGAGAGTATAAAAAGAGGCAAAGAAGAACCCAAATATCCATGTGGGACTGAACAACAGGCTGCTGTTGTGAGAACCCCTGGAGTCTCCCTGTAGCTCCAGCCACCACTGCGCTTCCTCCTTGTACCAGGGACCTCTCCAGCCAGAAGAACCTGCTCAAACACTGCTGTTGTTAAAAATCCCAGCTTTCCTGGGTCTCCCCATTATGAAATCTTCCGCAGCTTATCAAGAGCATATCTCTGATGTGACACTTGTCTCTACTCTGAAGCTCTGCCAGCCATTGCTAGGCAGCGTCTCATCACACAGTAAATCTGCCTTTAACTGCACTGGAACAGAAGCCTAATGTAGTGTGCAAAATGGAAAGAGGGAGACAAAAGTGATAAAAATCAAATTAGACTCACTATGCACACAGATTTTCAAACCCAAAGCCCAGTGATGCAGGGAATAAAGGGGAGAAAACAGAGCTTTAAAACCAAGGCATCCAAGCAGACTGCTGTCCCCGCATCACTTCTGGAGCCTTCTGCAGGCACAGCACAGGGACACCTGGGTCAGGGCTTGGGCAGATGAGGTGTTTTAAGGCTCTGCTCCCTCTCTTCACCATCTGGCTGTTCCTGTTCCTGTTCCCATGGCAGACCTGGTGTCCCCATGGTGGTGAGTGGAGCAGGGGCTGTGAGCCCTCTCCTGGGGCCAGAGCAGAACCCCACAGCTCAGCCCAAGCTGCAGCCTGGTGAAGGTGCCTGGGTGACAGGGAACTGCCAGGAGCAATGCTGGGCTCTGGGATGAGATGGGGTCCAGTGGCCCTCGGCAGAGGGTGGTGGCACATGAAGTGGAGATGGTGACACCCAATGGCTGCAGATATCAGACCAAGCCCTCCTGCACTCCCAGGAAGGGCACTTGGCTGGTTCCAGCCGTGCTGAGATAGCAGAGATTAGCAAAATGCTTATGTTGCTTCAGCTGTTCCAGAAGAGTTTGGTTGATGCCAAAACAGTAAATAGTGTTTCATCTGGATGGGAAGGTGCATCCCTACCAGCATGACTCCAGTGGGTTCAGGCAGGGCTGTGTCCCCAGGACACAGGGACAGAGCTGGTTGGATCATGGTGCAGATTAACCCTGCTCTACTCCCACAGCAGCAGCTTGACTGGGACCACAGAAGCCTTCTGGGCTGTAGGAGTGTATTTGATTTTCAAAGGCTCTCCTGCAAATATGTCTGAAAGTGACTAAAAGCCAGCTGACATATGTAGGAGTTGCTCTATTGACTTCAGTGCCTTTTGGCCCAGGCTCCAATGGTGCCCTAAATGCACGTGTCTGGGTGGTCCCACCACACTCTACATTCTCTGTGAATGCAGAGAGGACACAGCCTGCTGCTGGCTGCAGGTCTGGGCTGTCCCCGTGCCTTCACCCACTCCATCATCATGGATTTTCCAATCTGGTTTTGAAGTTGCTGACCCAGCAGCAGGGAGCTGGATGGGAGCAGCCAGGCTCTCCCAGGACTTGCAGAGATTTGGTTTGTGGGATGATCAGTCATCAGCTGCTGTTGATCAAACAATACAATTAATGTTGTCCAAACTTTGCTGCTTATCATGTTTGCTTTGTGGTTGTTCGCTGGTGCTGGGGTGAAGTTTCACCATTCCTGCAGCTTGTTTTGAATGCAGATGCCTGACCTGGCCAGAGCAGCAAACTCAGTTCTGTTTCTTTGGGAAGAAAAGCTGTGTTCAGCCACTGCTGAGGAGAGGAGGGACCAGCAGTGGGGGGGGCTGCCCAGCCCTGGCCCAGGCTTGGCAGGGCCACGGTTGCTGCTGCAGGGGCAGCCCCAAGTGCTGGTTCGAGCAGTGTGAGGGGGATGTGCTGGTCCCCTGGGGCAGAGGAGATGCTGTGGGGGTAGGAGCAGAGCTGAAGGGGATGTGCAGGTAGAGCTGAGGCAGAAGAGTGGTGTTATGTGACCCTTGTGTGATTACTTGTGTCAACACGAGTATTTACCAACCTGCTGTGGTATTCAGGTGCACAGTAACACTGAAATTTCTCATTTTGATCTTTTTCTTTTCTCTTTGCTGCACTCTCTCATGTTTTCCCCTTTATCCATGCTTTTTACTGCCCCAAGCAGCATTGAAGCCATACCAAGAACATGGTCCCCTTTGTTTTAAGAGATGAAATTATTGTAATAATAATTAAGCAGGTAATCGAGATCCTCTATGAACAGCCCTTCTTGAAATAAAAATAAAAATCTCTGACCACTTCCCTTCCCCTCCCCATGCAGGTCTGGAGAGCTGCACGGCTGAGCCAGGAAGGGGAGGAAGGGCTTCCTCCTCACCCGTGGGCTACCGAGAAGGGGTGCTTAAAAAAAAACCCCAAAACTTTCCACTCTGTGCTTCAGGAAATGACACTGTGGTGCTGGAATTCACAATGAAGCCGTGAATGTGGCTGGAGCCCGGGGCTTCTTCAGGAGAAGGCCCCTTGGCCAGCTGCATTCAGCTCTAATGAGAGGGCTAAATTCTCCCTGAAAGGCGTGTTTTCCATTTGGCCCCTTTCCCTTCATCAATCGCTGTCACTTCAGACAGAAAGCCCCGCATGCAGCTTCCCCTCCGCCGTGCGCGCTGCGGGGCCGCTCGCAGCGGACGGGGCTGCCGTGATGCCGTGCGGCTCCGAGCCCCGAACAATAGCGCTTTGTCTCAGCACCACAGTGCCCTCTCAGTTTCCCAGGCTTTTCCTTTTCTCCTCTCCCCTCTCCTGCTGGAAGCCCCGGGCCATGTGGGAGCGGGCAGAGGCTGCTGAACAAAGGGGCTCGGGGGTCCCTTCCCCATCCCTGGGCCCTGCTGCAGGTTCTTGCAGATGATTTGCATCAAGCACAACAGACTTGAGCCGTTTCAGCAGGAACTGCAAGCCAGGGTGGGAGCAGGGATCCAGCCCTCTCCCCAACAGCTCCAGAGGTCACGGGTGCTGTCACCCTGCACACAGAGGGTGATGGCAGCCTGGGCCCCATCAGTGCTGGGCTGTGGTACCTCTGCTCCAGGAGGTGTGGAACCCTCATGGTTTGCTCCAGGAGCCAGGCCATGCTGGCCCCTTCACAGCCATGCCTGCTGCCAAAGACCTTCATGTCCTGATACAGGGACTTTCTCTGCCACAGCACTGCTCGGAGCAGTAAAGATGCTGGAGTGAGAAGCAACAGGGTGAAATGTACAAATAAAAAGAAAAATATATTAAAACATAGGCTGAATCTCTGCATCAAGTCAGTGGTGCTCACAGATGCAGGCAGGACAGCAGTGCTGCCCAGCCCCACACAAGCTTTGCATCAGTAGGCATGAGAGTACCCCAGAAAAAAGCAGGAATGTCAGCTCCATTTACAGATGAGGAAACAGGGGTAAGCCCAAGCCCTGAGCATCCCAGATCAGAGCCTGTTTCTGTCCCAGTGGGCCCCGTGCACACCCACACGCTCCTCCTGCCCCTTGCTGCTGCCAAGGGATGGAGCCTGCTGCTGGGAACAGCCTGGGCTGGGACAGGGAGGGGGATCCATCCTGGTCTCTGAGCATTGCTGGCAAATAAAATCCAGCATCCCACAGGGTAGGTCTGCTTTGATGTGCAGGGACTTGGTTTTGTTGCAGGGATGTGTGGGGTCCATCCTGCCCAGGCTGGGGGTGCTGGTCCCACTGGGCTGGGGGGGGCAAGGGGTCTGCATGCAGGCAGGAGCCCCCCCTCACTGGGCAAAGCTCCCTCTGACCCTGACTGGGGCAGGTCCAGGCTTCAGCCATCTTGAGCTCTGGTTCACAAAGTGCCTGAAAATGCCATTAGTGGGCTTCGTGTTGCAGATGGAGAAGTGGAGATCATGTGTGACTAAATTAATTGCAAACAACAAATAGCAGTGACCCAAATGTCAGAAAGCAAGTCAGTGCCCAACATCTGCCATGATGGAGCATTTCTCTGGCTCCAGCTGGATGTGCCACAGCCAGCTGGGGAAGGTCAGCTGTGGGGATTGAGCCCTGGAGCCACTGAGCCCTGCTGCCCCGTGTCCCCTCCTCATGAGCTACTGTGCAGGCTGTGTCCTCTGTCAGAAAGTGGTAGGAAAAACTGCTTCTTATTTATAGGATGTGTAGTCACAAGCAGTCCTGATCCGCAGGGTGCAGAGCCCCTGGGATGTAAATGGATGGGGGAATAACTGCACCTCACATGGGATGGCAATGGGCTGAGCCCTGCAAGGGAAAATTGCTGTAGTATGAGCTGAAACCCAGTGCTTCATGTGGTAGGTTTAATACCTGCCTTGTTTCTGCAGCCATTGATACTGCTGGGTGTGATTGATCATTCACAACCAGGAATTCAGGGATGATAAAACGACGTTGTTAAAGGAGCAGCAAGCTCCTCCTCTAGTGCAAATTCTTTTTTTGGTCTGTTGCTACAGCAACTCTCACTAAGAACACAGATGACAGCAAGATATTAAATTTTGCAGCAAGTCAATTGACTCTTGATTTGCCTTCTTTTCTGCCTTCAGTAACTGAATGTTACTAATCTAATTGTGTTAGATTTCAGATAGAAATCATGCCTTCCCATGACAAGAATTCCTGTGTTGCTTTTTCCTCCTTCTCCTTAGAAACCAATTAAATCAAATTAACTTATTTAAACCCAGTTGGTGATTTCTTGGCTTTATTTCTTTTGCATATGGACAGCATGTATTTTAAGCCACAACTCATTCTCTACCAAAATCCCCAAAGCCTTAACATTCTTTAAAAAGAAACAAACAGTTCTTGGCAAGTTTGGTTCTGGCAAAGTTCATCTGATGCCAGTGGCATCAGAAATATATAATCTAATCTGATCAGAAATGTATAATCTAAATGACTGTAATAGAGATCGACTGAATTTATGAATGTTAAGATTGTTTTCAGAGCAATAACTGCTTTTCAGTTTCTTTTCCCTAACCCCACAGTCCTTATTTCTTTCAGGGCAGGCTGTGAGAAGGCTGCTGACTCTGTATCTCTGGGTTCACTTCAGATCACCCCATGATTTTAAGGCAGAGTTTGACAAGTGACTGCACAGTTGCTGGTGGGATTGTCACCTTCAGAGCCCAACCCTCACCTGTGGGAAATGGAGACAGGGGGGAGCAAGGGCACGCAGGGGAAGGGGGCTGGCTGTCCCACTTGGAATATTACACACTTAGCTTTACTGCTGGTGGGAATGTAAGGAGCAGCAGAGCTCTGGCAGGTTCTGATCCTTTACCAGTTCAGGGTGAAGGACTTCAACCTCTCCTATGGATGGGACTTCAGCAGCCACTTGGATCTGCACACTGTGGATACCAATGTGCAAATGGCAGTGTTGTGCAGGTGATGTCCTGTCCTAAAGAGCATTGGGCAACAGAGCCTCCCTCCTTTTGCAGGGATAGCTCTGAATGTTCCTCTGAGGGAGGAAGGATGTGGGTAGGTTTGGGGGTATCTTTAGCTGCCTTCACCCACCACCCACCCCCTGTACCCCAGGCCATCAGGGCAGGTGCTCAGTGCCCTTTCCCTGCAGCATCTGCAGCCACAGCAGAGACAGGAGAGCTCAGCTTTGACTGCACTGTCCTGGTCATCTCCCTGAGGAGAGAAGAGGTAAGAGATCTTCAGCAGGAAACTGAGCAAGGCACCTTTCACAACTGCTTAAGCAACGAGCAGTGAAACTTTGACCCTGCATATGTATGTCAAATTCTGAGTAGTTTGTGACTCAGATGCCTTTCAAAGGAGAATTATAGCTGCTGGGAAGAACTGCTGCTGCCAAGTTGTTTATCACAATGCCTCACACTTTTAGTCAAAAGTAAATATTTCCATTTCTTACATTGACTTGAATTATTGACCAGCATAGTTGCTAAATTCTACCATCGTTACAATGGCTTAAAAATGGTAAGAGTGATAGAGACAAGTATCCAGGTGGACTCATATTTTTAGAGTGCTCTTTTTCTTCGAATATTAATGTCTTAAAAGATACTACGCTCGTATTTTTTAAGATATCTTTCTATTAATGAGTGTGCTGTTGGAAGCCCAAATCAAATAAAAATATAAAGCAAACTTCTGGGATGCTTTACCTGAAAAGGAACATGCTGGCTGCCAAATTATATCCTCCTACATGAACTGTTTGGGAGGCAAAGAAACAATCCTTGCTGAGAGCTCCTGGTAAAAATAGGCTTGTTACCAGTGACATTAGTGAAACTAAGCTGCAAATAACCTGGATAATAGATGGGAACAGCTCCATGCCCAAGAGTCAGGGCTCCGGGCAGTGGTGCAGGTCCCAAGCGCAGTGGGCAGACTGTTGAGATCCTGATGCAAGATGAAACAGGGGCAGAAAGGGGCTGCTTTTTCCCTAGATCTGCCCCCTGGTCTGTTCTTCCATCTCTGTATCTGGTCAAGGAATCACACCAGTACTGTCCTAGAGGAATGCCACATGTTTTACCTGAGCATCTCAAAGGGCTCAGGGGTGTCAGAAGCCTTGCAGCCTCCCAGGGATCTCAGAGGGAAAACCTAAGGCATGCAGAAATCAAGATTTGTCTTTGGCTGCAGTTATTTTGGGTGCAGGATACATCATGATAGCTGTGTCAGTGCCAAGTTGTGATGGCACTTCTCTACATGCAGATAAAAAAGGGCACAAAGGCAGAGCTAGTTTTCTTACTTGTTAATACGACAAGATAACAGAACTTTGCTGGCAGGATATACGTAGGGTTTGAACAAAGGTGGTGTAGTGCAGTGCAAACAGCTTCCACATTATGTGTCTCCAATCAGTTTGTTCTTACACTGGGAAGCGTGCATATGGAAGTCTTTTTTCAGCAGTTCAGCTACATCAGTGCTCTGCAGCAGCCCAGAGCAGACAAGCCGTCAGGATTCTGGTTCCCTAGCTTGTGTCTTGTAGCTGTTATTCCACGGATGATCCCACTGCAGCTGAGTGCTCTCCTGTTCTCCATCTCCCCAGCCAGGCTGCTCCCAGCCACGTCTCCTGGCAGCTCCTCAGCCTGCAATGAGCTGCAGCAGCCTCCCAGACGGGCTGCAAAGGGTCCTGCAGCCCTCCACAGGTCACGGTCACCCCCCTCCCCACCTCCATCAGACCAGGGTTTGGCACGGTGAGTTCTGCCTTCCAGCAGCCTTGGGAAGGCAGAAAGACCAAGGCAGGTTTGGGGTGAGGCAGCAGGAGCTGCCCTGCTCTGGGGTGGGTGATTGTGGATGATGCTGCAGTTGTGAATACTTGTGTAAAGCTGTGAAGGGCTCCAGCAAACAGCCCCACAACTGTGCCATCAGAGGCCTGGCAGGGTGTCCAGCCTGTCCCCAGCCTGCCAGCACAGAGCCTTGCTGCTGCAGAACCACCAGAGGCTCTGCCTGGCTTGGGGCAGCAGCAGGACACTGCCTCTGCACACAGGGGCTGCTCAGCCCTCTAAGGCAGCAGTGTAGATGGGAAGCGTATCATGAATCACTTACAGTCTGAAGCTGGAAACAAAGAGAGCAAGACAGCTTCTGCCTAAAGAATTTTCCTTAATTTAGGAATTGCTTTAAGCAAACATTACCTCTGCTTCCTGAGCACACACAAGGCTACTGCCCTGGAAATAATCTGCATTAGCCTTACTGGAGTGACCACGTTGCCATAGTTACTGTTGGTTTCTCTATGCCTCAAGCTTGAAGTATTTATTATGATTAAATCCCATCCCATTCTTAATTTAAAAATTCTGTGTTGGAAGTGTCACCAAGTGAATTAGAACATAATCCTCCCTTTTAAAAGGCTGTTTTAAGTAAGAAATTCCGTAAATGATCTTGGATGTAGATATTTATTAAATATCACTAAGTTGTGATAGGATTATTTTTCTTCAGACATCACTGCTTCTTTATTCTTAGTGATGTTTGAACAGCAGAAAATCCTGACACTGTTGTATAATCTCATGATTGTTTGGGTTTTTTTCCTTCAGCCCTGTGTGGTGGACTATCCTGATCAAAGATATTTAATATCCTCAGATACTGTACTTGGACCTTAAGGGCAGCCATGCACCTTCAAACCAATCCAGCAAGAAAATAAAAATCTGTCCTATGAAACAGCTTGTTATTAGAAATATTTGGTACTTGCTCTCCTTAATACCTGTGAATGCTACACAGACAGGTAAATGTTCTGGGATTAATCTAGTATAATATGATTCCCAGGCAGCATCTCAGCCCTTCCCGGGGATCCCTGTCAGGGAACACAATCACGTTTGGTGTTTGCAGGCTGGGAGCAAGGGGCTGTCAGAGCCCACCAAGCCCAGCAACCACAGGACTGTCACTTGGCTCACAGAATGCTTATTATTATTCTTCTTTCCCACTAGAGTAGTTCTGCCAAAAAGCTGTGTTTTTATGTAGAGCAAGATTTACTACCAAACTGGTGCTTTTGGAGCAGCAGATAAACATTTAGTGCAAATGGTGCAGAGGAGCCCAGCATCAATGGAGAGGATTGTGTGGATTCTCTGTAGCAGACTGAGGTTTATCTCCTGAACCTTTTGTTTGATTGGTGATTTATTATGGCCAGTAAAATGCCTAAGAGACTCCCATTTTCTCCTTTCTTCAGTTTCAGTGTCCTACTGTTTTCTTGTTTCCATGTCTGCACCTGAACACCCTGGAATTATCTCCTAGCCCAGCTCAACCCAATCCTCTCTTGAGGTCTGTTACACATCCAATTTTCTGGACAGAATCTCTCTCAATGAAAAATCTTGCCATGTTCCCATTCTGCACAAATTTGTGACATTTTTCTGTTTTCCTTTATCGCAGCCATTAGGAGCTTAATGGATCGCTGATCTCCCTTCCATTTCCCCATGTCAGCTGTTACATTGCCCAGCACCAAGAATTCCTCACCCAACCTAAGCAAAATTTTGGATATATTTCTCAGCCACCTCCCCTCACACAGCATTTGGACTTGTTCCTCTCTGCCCTCTGCATCGTCCTTTCTACTACCACACAACTTGCCATGCTGCCATCTGGCTCATGGGTCCCATCCCACCATTAGTGGTGCTGTGAAACTGCTCAGATCAAACTACGTTGTGTTCCAGAGGTACTTTGACACAGGATGTTTAGGGTATGGGTGAGTGATGCAAACAAATCCATGCGGAGGGGCAGGGCCACCCACAGCTGGTGGATGGACACGTCTTTGGGCAGAGTGAGCACAGCATCCTGATTCCTCATCCCAAATTAACCGCATCCCCCCCATCCCCTCACCCCTTTTCTTTGTCTCGGTTCAGCAATTGTTTATTTTTTTCTTTTTCTTCCAGACTGCGCAGTTGTCCTTAACGGAGGTGTCAACACTGCCCTGCTGATGTTGCCCCGATCCCACCCCTCCTTCCCCGCTGGGATCAGGGGAGCAGGTCCTGCACCCGGGTCCATGCCCACAGCCACCGATGTGGCAAGTGCCCTCTCCTGCCCCGTGGTCCCTGTGCTCCACCTCTGCCCACGGGTCTGCAGCCCTCCCCGTTCTCCCCTGAGCTCCTCAGACCTGGGCAGTGATGGCTGCTCAGCCCTGCTGCTGCTTCCCCGGCAGCGCCTGCTTTGTCTCCCTCCTCTGAGGTCTTTTATGGCTGCTGGAAACGCAGAATGCTCCTCTGTGTGCCTGCGAGGGCTAGGTAAATTATTTGTTTAATAGGCTCGGTTTATTTTTTGTAAGCTGGCAGAATAACTGTGAATCATCAAATCTCCGTGAATTCACTCCACAGAAGATACCAACAAAAGGATTCATTGTGCAGAGCAGCGATCAGTGGAGCTGGACAGAGGATGCACACAGCGGGATCGGGAGCCTGGGTACAGCGCAGGGGCTGCTGCCAGAGCTCAGGCTGGACACGGCTCTCTGGGTATTTCCATGGCACTGGGTCCCAGCGACTCTTTCTTACTCAACTAGAAAAATCACTGGAAAAAAGCCTTAAATAGGAATGCTGCTTCTGCTAGAATGAACTTTTTTTTTTTTTTTTTTTTTTTTTTTTTTTTTCTTTTTTCCCCAGTTGTTAACAAAAAAACGACAGACCCGTCCAGGTGCGTCCCTTCTGGAGTTTTCCCCACGCAGGTTTAGAAGCTGGTGCCAGGCAGAGGATACAACAGCCCGAGCTGAGTAGCCCTGGGGTTCGGTGTGCCACGAACTTCCCGTGTGCTGGGCTCCCGTTTGCTCCTTTTCATGTCGGTAAAACCACTGTGGCAGAGTTCGTGGTCTGGGACCTCGGGTCGGATGTGTCTTTGCAGAGCGGGGTGCTGTGTGGGGTGGGGACATGGGTGCCATAGTGGGAACATCAGTGCCACGGTGGGGACACGGGTGCCATGGTGGTGGGGCCACTGTCAGCCTGAGGCATGTCCCTCGGGAGCACCCCCATGGCCGTGTCACCGGGCACCTCAGCTGCCACCTCACCTCATTGTTAATTTCTCCCCAGAGGAACAGCTTCTCCTCGGGATGCGGAAAGCTTTGGGCGCAGCAGCGCAGCCCCTCGCCCCTCCGGGGGCTGGAGAGCGGGGGCGGTGCAGACCCCCGGCCGGGGGAAGGCGCACACCGCCCGGTTGCGGGGACCGCCCGTTGCGGCGGCTGGGCCCTCATTAACAGCGCCTCGAAGGCGCGGGGCGGGACCGGGCCCAGCCGGGGGTCCCGTTGTCCCCGTTGTCCCCATTGTCCCCCCCCGTCCCCTCTCCCGCCCCCCCGGGCCCGGCCCTTCCCGCCGGGCGCCCGGGGAGGGGAACGGGCGCGAGGCCTCCCGCCCCGCCCCGCCCCTCCCCTCGCGGCGGCCCCGCCCCTTCGCGCGCAACCTGAGCGCGGGAGCGGCGCCAGCGCTCCGCCTCGGCTGGCGGCGGGACGCGGGGCGGCTGCGTGCGGCGCGGAGGGGCTGGGTTCGCCGGGGCTCGCTTCGGCGGGGCTGAGCTGAGCTGGGCTCGGTTCGGTTCGGCAAGGGCTCGTCTCTTCTCGTCTCCTGAGGGCGGCGGCGCTGCGCGGTGTCCCCGGCGCCGCCAATGAAGGCAGCCGCGGGCGGCAGCGGGGCCGCGGCCGGGTGAGACGGCGGCGGGGCCGGCGGTGCGGTGCGCGGAGCGGGTGTCCCGGCGGAGCCCGCGCCCTCCCGCACCATGTCATCGCAGGGCAAGTTCAAGAAGGACAAAGAGATCATCGCCGACTACGAGGCGCAAGTCAAAGGTGGGGAGCGGGGCCGCCGCGCTGCGGGACGGGCAGGGCTGCGAAGCCGCCTTTGTGTGCGGGGCGGGCGGGGCGCGGGGCCTGAGAGGGGGAACGCGGGATCGGGGCTCCGGCTACGGGAGCCCGCAACGCTCCCTGTCCCCTCTTGCGGTCCCAAGAGTACCGGCGGCCGGAGCCGTGCGGGGCTGTGCGGGCGGGCTGGCGGGCTGTGCGGGCGGGTCGTTAAAGCCCGGTCCTGGCGGGGAGGGTCTCGCTTGGCGGGGCGGTGGGGCCGTGACCCGCACCCGCCCCGGCATCACCCCCGGGCGGGGCCGCCGCGGTGCGGTCGGGCAGGGCTGGGGCTCCCCAGGGGAAAGCTGCCTGCTGCGGGGGGCTGCGGCCGGGGCCTCCCCGCGGGGGAGCGCCTTGATCTTGCGGGTCTTATGTAAGGAACTTCCCGAACACCGGCCCCGCAGCAGGCTCCGGGGGACACGGTCGTTATTATGCAAGAGCGGGTGTCGCAGCGAGGAGACCTTTGAAGCAGCCCCGCTCTGTGTCCGAATGCTGGAGGGGTGTGATTAAAGGCTGTGTGCTTTGAGACCACTGAGCCTCAAATGCCGGGCTCCAGATTAATTTTCTTGGTAGTTAGGCTTATTCTGGAAAGTTGGTGCCCTCTGAAACATCACAAATGTCTGCAGGCTGGTGAGATACTGTGTGGGAGTGTGTGTGGTCACACAGAGTATTGGCCTCTGTGTAGCCATCTCTCTATTACAGAAATAGCATTTTTAGTATCATTAGCAAACTGTGTTTACTGATACCTTTTGATAGCTTCACTTTGTAAATCTACTCGCCCTTGCAACGATCCATAATTCTGTTAGTTGGTAATAATTCCTTTCCCCCTTTCAGGTTGAGGGTACTGAACTGCTTGCTTAATGCTTTCTCAACAAGCTGTCTTTCAGGTCCCCCTGCTATTATATAAAATTGGCTCCAATTTCCATTTGGTTTGTTTTATTTAGGTACCTGTTCACCATTTTGTTATGTTTAAGTTTCTGGTTAAGACAGAGCGAAGGAAAACTATGAAATAGCTTTCCTGAGAATTAACCCCTGAATGTGCAAAGCAAACACCTTTCCTCTTTTCTCTAGAGGTCACTTGATGTGTTGGATCATGAGCTCAGCTGGGTGATGGCTTCTCTGCACACCCAGCACTGTGAGATGCTGCAGTGCAATGGCAGATGGAAGGATTTTGGGGAAGGGGCTGTCTGATTTCGTGCCATTGTTTACTTTCTTGCCTTTCAGTCTTTTGTAGTTAGCTTCGAAGAGTGATACAACAGTCACAACATGCTCTGCATAGTGCCAATTACCTTTCTGCTTGTGTGTAATTTGGGCAAATTGATGTTATTGCACCCTGCAGTTAAACAGAGGAAATATTCTTTTAGCCTGTGGTATTGTTCTGTGTTATGGGAGGGGATTTGCGTTTATTCAAAGCAACTGTGCCATGTTTTCATCTTGTTCTTGAAGATGGCCTGGCCCAGGTGGTTCCTGCTTCTCAGATGCTCGGGGCTGCAGTGGGGTAGCTGGAGGCAGGACTGGGTCTGATCTGTTCCAAAAGCTTCACTGCAGACATCTCCAATATTTTTTTCTTGTTGTTCTTTGTAACTGGAATACTCATTTGCCATGATGGTTCTTGGCCCGGCTTCTGTAGCCTCATGGTTTCCATATGTTAGACTGTTAATGCTGGGGTTGTGTATAAGGGTGTTTTATTGCACCACAGTGATCACGTTTTGGGCTGCTTTTTTGGGCAGCTGTAATGCAGACAGAGTTTGCAGATGGGCTGGTAATAATTTCCTTGATACTCTTCTGTGCCTAATTATACCTCCAGAAATGTCTGTTTTCTGGTTTAGGGTGCTTGGTCTGTAATTCCATCTGAGTAAAAGTTGATTTGGATGTGGTCAGGGGTGAGGCAGGGGGAGTCAGACCCAATATCTGGCTGTGCTGCCTGGGAGGTGGTGGCAGCTCCATCACCTCAGGTCTGTCACAAGACTGGCATGGCCACAGGATGACCTCGATGAGGTCAAGGAGTTCTGGTCCTCCCAAGTCTGTTGTCCCTAGTGTGTGTTTCATCATTAAGTAGGAGCAGTGGGACAAAATGTAACTGTGTGGAAAGTCCTAGTGAAAGGTCACTGGTTGGTTGTTGTGTGAGTAGGGACCCGAGGAGGCCTGGCTGCTGAGGATGCTCTGTGGAGGGAATGGGCCTTTTGCTTTGTTTGAGGGTTTGTCATCATCTAAACCTTCTCTGAGGCTGTGACAGTGATCATGACCACCCACCTCCACTTCTGCACCCCCTGCTACAAGGCCTGATCTCTCGTGGCTCAGCCTTGGGATTTCATGTGGGTCACCTCATTATCCCAGATAGCTGTTCATTTCCTTTGGGGATTTACTCATTATTCTATTCATATCTAGACCCCTACCATCATGGTGAAGATGGATACCCAAATCTCCAGATAAAGACTAAAATGGAAAAGAAATGGGGAGAAAGAAAAGGGGGTGTGGTGGCAAGGGAGGCTAATGGAAACAAAATGTTGGTATGGAAGAGCTGATGTATGAAGATGGTAAAAGATGAGAATGTGAAGAAGTGATGTCTTGTTACCGAGGGCTGGGCTGAAACCTGAACACAGCACAGTGGTGGTCCCTGTGGCGTGATGAAGAAAAACAGGGAGAAAGGTGGCAAACCCTGGATGTGAACTGCAGGGAATGCATGGGAACGGGTGGATGTGAAGGTAACTGCCAGCAGAGGTGTGTTCAAAATGTGTTTCAAAGATGGATGTCAGGGAGGGCTGGAAATGGTCAGGGAGGACTGGAAAAGGTCAGGGTGTGTGCCAGCATTGTCTGACACAGCCTGTGTGGTGTCAGCCAGCACCAGGGGCTCTTGCAAAGCAAGAACCATGTAGCAGTGCTTGGAGTCCATCAGCCCCTCGGCTGCTCAGGTATTACTGGAGGAGCCCGAGGGGGGCCTGGGAGTAACGGGAGGTGTGGGGAGAGCTTGGACTGATTTTTAGTGAAGTTTTGCTGCAAGGTCTCTTGCTGTGGCTGTTGGGATGCAGAAAGTCCCTGATGTCTGGGGCCAGGCTGTCAATATTTGCAGGATGGGAGCTGAGCCCTGCCCTGCCCTCCTGTGCTCCGGGTGCTGCGGTAACAAATGGCTGATCCCAGGAGCTGTGTGGGGAGCACGATTGGCGTGAGCAGAGTTTAACTGGTGAATAATCTTTGTGCACAGGGGTGATTTATCAGCTGTAATGGCTCCCTATCTTCTTTCCCTCCCTGGAGAGTTGTCCCCGCGTTTCTCACGGAGGGAAGGAGTTGTCCTGGAAATGCTGTGAAAAGATAGAGGGGAGTGGTGCCAGAGCTGTCTGATGCACGGACTCCTGCAGAGAGGGCTGGGGCGGGGATGCGGGGGGGTGTCAGGGATGCGGGGGGTGTCAGGGTGCTGGGGCTCCGGGGCAGTGCTGCTTCGTTTTTAGCAGTGGAAACACCTGCTGGTCGGTGCGGGTGGCTGCTGCGGTCTGTGTGTCCTTGCAGCAATCCGCAGCGTTTCCCTCTGCCCCTGCATGGGGACCTCCCTCCAGGACTGGTCCAGGGCACACCCCCTCTTGTCGGGTTCCTCCCGTGGGGTTAATTTCCCCTGTCACTTACCCTGCATCCATTTTGTGTGTCTGAAGTCCATCCCTCCCCTCTGCTGCCGGCTGCATCCTTCTGCAGCTGTCTGGAGAGGGGAGAGCTGGCCTCGGGGTTGGCACCAGGTGTCTGCTTGACTGTACCAGAAATAACACATTATGGGTACCTTTCAGGAGGCAGAGTTTCTTATTTGTCTCTTTTAGGTTTGCAGATGGGAATGGTTGCATTAAAAATGTTGATAAAGATACAGCTGTCTATTTGCAGCTTCCCCGTTAAAGCTGCTCGCGTGATACAGAATGCAGTCCCTTTGGTGCTAGAATATATCCTCAGATGCACAATTTAAAGTCGGTGTTTTCAGATGTTTTAGACCATTATAATTGGCCTATCTGGCCAGAAAGGTGAGTTAATGTCTTTTTCTCACTGCTGTCGAATGCATGATTTGTTGCTTTAATACAACAAAACTAACCAGTTTTAATTATGTAGATGCAACTGTCTGTGGTACAGCATTGTAAATCTTGCAGAAAATTTGGCATCCTGTTGATTGGCTGTTTAATTTTGTATTGCTTCCTGAAGCTTTTCTTTAACCCTGGCAAGATTCAGGTCAGGGTATCATCTCTTTGGTTATTGTTGGCAGGAAGACTGCTGTGAGTCAATAGCATCTCCTGTCATATGGCTGGAGATCCCTGGAGATCCTGAAGCCCATAGTCTATCCATGCTGCTCCTGGCTTCAGAGTGGTAAAAGGATAATTTCTTGCACTTCTAGGGCTCTTATTTGCTGTGTAGATTGATAATAGAACTTAAGTCTTGATGGATTTAGCATATCAAAACATTAAAAAAGCTTGCAAACCTGGGGCCAAAGAATACCAATGTGGTTGTTTCTCCCATTTCTATAGAAGAACTGCAGTTTAAGTTAATTTATCACTGCTTGTTGGCTTCATTTTACCTTGTCTAGTGCAGTAGTTGCATCCCTTCTTTAATGTCCTTGTTTCCTACCTAGTGCTCTCATTCCACTTTGCTCAGAAAATTTTTATTATGCCAAATAAGATACCACACCAACTTATTATCAGGGGTTATGGCTTGCTCAGGAGAGAAGCTTGGCTGCCAGTTGGAGGAGGCATCAAGGCTTAAAACCTGTCAGTCCATTTAATAAAATGGTTCTGTGCAAAAGAAAAAGGAAAGTTCCAGCTCTTTGGAACTGCTAAATATTAATCAAAGAAACAGATAGAAAATTTCCATTGGCTTAATTGTCTGGGATGGGCCAGGAGGAGTGAGCATGTGGTCTGCTGAGAGCTGATGGCTGTGTTTCAATACAAAAGAGGAAGATTTTGATCCTTGCAGGCCCAGCTATTCCCTTTCCTGATAGCAGGCAGGTACCTGGGTGCAGCAGACATTATTTATCAATCTGCCCTTCTTCCTGCTAATGGTAAAAACCTCTTACAACTCTTATTCATGGCCTGTAGCTAGTCCTGGTTCCAGGTGAAGGGTTTTAAGGGCTGTAAGAGTGCAGCACCAAATGCAATTCAGGTGCTTAACAGATATTTATAAGCCTCTGCAAGGTGTAATATTTTAAGTTCTGTGTGTGCAGTTTTAGCACCTATCAGAAACAGGATTTACTCTCCCCTTCTGCTGGCCCATTGAAGGCGGGGGAAACCCTCCCCCTCAAGCTCTTAAATTCTCTCTTGCCTGAATTTGGCTTTGTTTCAGGAGCTGTTTGTCAAGCTACCACCCACGGCAGCATCAGCAATCGCCTCCTGAAATGCATTCCCAGCTCCAGAGGCACTCGGGAAACGTGGGGCTGGGGAAGGGTGCAGCAACCTGTGCAGTCCTGTCCCTTCTGCCACTCTCCAGCAAAAACTGGCATGAAGTCACCTCCTCTTCCTACAGCCTGGGTGGCTGTGAAATCTCCAGTGCTGATTTAATCCCAGGAGGCTTTTGCAGAGCTGCCAGCAAATCCTCCTCTTTAAAAAGAGGGATATTTGTTCCTAATACCCATGGTGTTGTGTGTGCCCCACCTCTGTGTATTACTGGTGTGTATCATAGCAGGGAGGGAGGACGCAGGGAGGGTAACAATGGTTCTACCTGTCACTGGTAACCTCCTTAGGGCTTCCAGTCCTCACCAGCTGCCCCTGCTTTGGACACACTTTGAGCTGTTCACATCTCCAGGAACCTCATTAGTAAACTTTTATCTGAAAAACTGGCCTGAGGTGGCTTTTTTTGGTGTCCCTTTTCCCACCTCTGTAAGACAGCTACCATGGAGTGGGAAGAGGCAGCAGCTGAGCATCTCCCTGCCCTAGGAGGGGCAGTGAAGTGTGGGGATGAGGATGCTGAGGGGGCTGATGTGGTTGTAGTGGATTCCCTGGGCTGGGACCCTGTTGGTGTGATAGGGCTGGTGTGTTTCTCACTGCCACAGTGCTGTGGGATGGTTTAAGGACTGTGAGCAGTCGGCAGCTTGGTTTCAGAGCTCATGTGAAAAATGGCACAGCAGCCCTGTCCTGCCAGGCTGGGGATATACAGGTTCATCATTTATCCCAGCCTTGTCATTGCTCATCAGTGAGGAGGCAGCTGTTAGGATCCTGTCCATGGCAAGGAGGGAGAGGTTTTTAATCATCCTCTTTGTTTTAGACCACCCCCCTTTGTGTGAAATCATCCTCTGTGTTTTAAATCTCCCCCTTTGTTTTAAAAACAGATACATGTAATTGGTGCGGTGTTACCATTTCCTTAGGGAAATGGGTGCTTCTGTCCTGGCCTCTTGGAGAAGGTGGGTTCCCAGGTGCAGCTCTGAGGGGCAGTGACAGCAGTGCCTCTGCCAGGTCTTGTCCTCTGTGTCTGTCTGTACTGGTGTGAGGTCCCCAGGAGAGAACCGCTGGACTGGGGGACCCGGGAACTAGGAGGAAGGTACTGTGAGGTTCTCTTTCTTACACATCTTGTACTGTTGAGCTGCCTCCCTAAAGGACAAAACTGTTCTGTTAGCTTCACTGCCCTCCCTGCCTGGCTGCTGAATCAGCCTGACATTCAGGGAGATTCTCCATGGAGACATTTGGTGCTGGAGGTTGTTAAGTCTGTGAGCTGGAGAGTTTGGAAAAACTGTGCTGCCCCTCTGTGCCCAACAGCTTCAGAAAAGAACCTGCACTGGTGTCTATCACTCCTCATTCCCTTGGAGTCAAAGAATAGCTTTGAAGAGGGGAAGGGGGAAAGGTTTTACTTTCCTTTTTCACCTTTGGCTTTGGGAAGAACAGTCATATGTGTGGCAAGGGACTGCAGACACTCCAATGCATCTTGCTTCTCCAAGTGGCTCTGTAAAATATCACTCCCTCTTGTAGCAATGGCAGGTGTGTGGGAAAGCTCAGTGATGAAAGCTCTTAGAACCACTATGGTGTTAAATTATCTGCAGTTTCTTGCTTGTGTCTACATCAGACAGAGGAGAGCTGAGCATCCCTAATTGTTGAGCTCTGTCCCTCTTGGCCTCTCAGCCTCTGTGGCCTGTGCAGGACAAGTGGAGGAGAAGGGCTGCAGCTCAGGGTAGCTGCTGATCCTGCTGCTCCTGGTATCACCCGGGGCTGCAGGTCCCCAGGCCAGGACTGCATCCATACAGCTCTTGCTTGGATTGTTATCCAGCCAGCAAAGCCAACTGAAGTGATGAGGTGAGACTCGTGTTGGTTTACTGTCCTGCTTGTATAGCAGGAGTAAATATTTAAAGAGAAAACATGTGAATGACCAGAGGTCAGGAGGTCTCTGGCTTTAATTGTTCCCATGAAGGGAAAAGGAGGTTTTCCATTGCCTGTCCAGTCTGCTGGACCAGCCCCACCTCTGAGGTCCAGCTCTGTGGAACAGTATCATGCATTGGAGGATCACAGCAGATATTCTGGCTATGAGCATCATGAAGCAGTGGCTCCTCTTCACCTTGAACAAGCCCCAAAGTTTGGTTTTCTTTTAAATGTTGTAGTATTAATTAGCTCTGTTTGTTTGAAGAGTTATTTGTGGTCTTGAGGCCATTCTGTGGTGTGGTTAGAGACTGAGGTTAGAGTTCTGCTCTTGGCTTTTTAGAGAAGATGATCTGAAGAACAGATTTCTTAGCTCAAGATTACCAGTTAGATGATTTTGGGTTGCTGGCCTTGTGTGCACATCATTTTTCTCTGTTGAATGCACTGGTTAATCAATAATTGTTTCATGTCAATAACAGCCCTTGCTAGGGAATGAAAATGCTTCCCCTGCCCAAGGTGACAGGAATTCTGCCTTCCTGTGTGGTGAAAGCTGGTGTACCCAGATCAGCTAAATGCTTTTCAGGAAAGACTCTGATTTTGTGAGCTTACAGTCTGCCAGCAGCTGAGGACTGAGGGAACTCTTCGTATTTTTGGTGATGTTTAAAGCTCTTGGCTCGGGCAAAGTTCTACTGCAGCAGGTAGGACTTGCTGTCCAGTGTCAATGACCAAGTGGCTTTAAATGAACTGGGTTTTGGGAAGAAGTCTGTGTTGGAATCTCCCCTTTTTTTACTTCATGGAATTTTAACTCTAGTGATACAATTTAATCATTGAGATTACAGAAAACGTCATAAAAGAATAAGAATTGGAGATCAAACTGTTGCTGTGTTCTTTTGTGTTCTCTAGAGAGAATTCAAGATTTTCTCTGTGTGAAAAAAAGGTTAATTGATATTTGTGAAGAGCCTAGAGAATGTTTTATTCAAGACAACTTGTTAATGTTTGAAATTTTAGAGACAGAGAGAGACTTTTATCTGATCTGGAGAGAAGGAAAACTCAGCTGTCATTTTAAAGTGTTGGCAGTGTGGCAGATTTAAAGGTGCAGGAGCTTGGGGTGGACTTGCTGGACAGTGATGATCAGGAGGGGAAGCCTGGTGCAGAGGAATCCTATTTGGATGTGTGGTACTGGTGTGAAACAGCAGGCTGAAGCTCAGGACAAGGTGGAAACAGTGCTTTGACCTTTTGTGCCAACTGCTTTGTCCTGAGTGGGAAGTGACACAGCAAAGCTGTGTCAGAGTATTGGAAGATGCTGTGTTTAGCTGGTCAGCTAGTGAAGGAAGAAATTGCCTACAAGATTGTCCTGCCAAGAGCACAGAGAATATTTAGCTTGCTCTTAAACTTCCCATTTTCTAATCTTGTTTGCCTGCAGAAACTCTGGAAGGATGCTGTGGGCCACTTAGCAGTGACCTCCACTGGAAGGAGATCTGCTGTTAGTTGATGATGTATTTGGCCTTCTAAGATGGTGTTATTGCAGGCAGTTGATTTTGCCTCTCTTGTTTGGGAGAACATGCTCTGGAGGGACAGCATGCCCTAAACAACCATTAAGGGGTGGGAAAGCCCTTCACTGACCAAGATGGCAGTGTTTTGTTTGAAAATTCAACTCTGCTGCTCTCAAATACGGTGCTGTGGGTTTGAAGCAAATCCTCCTGAATGGGTGGGATGTGGTGCTTCATAGCCTTGAGATCCTGTGCTTAAATCCCTGCCTGTGTGAGGGGTCACTCAATCCCCTTGGTCCTCACCCCGCAGTGGCTGGAGCCTCTCTGCACCCACCCTTCCAAAGCAGGAAGGGGTGGGAGGTCTGGCAAAGGTCTCCTCCTTGGTGTGGCTCTCCTGTAGGTGGAAGACCTGCTGGTTGTCCCATTGAGCACTTCAGCAGTGATGTAGTGTACAGGAGAGTGCTGGTCCCTTAAGGGGAAGGTATCTGTATGTTGCTGCTCCATAGGGTTACACTGCCGAGTATAGGCTGGAATATCCTGATGGGTGTTTTTTATTTTGCAGTTTTGCCTAATGATGGGCATATATTCAGAAGGGATGAGTACTTTTACAGTCAATATTGCATACAGTTAAGCATGCTGAGGTTAGCACAATCAAATATCATGCTTCAGGGTGGAATGTGATTGCTAGGGAGATCAGAAAGCAATTTCTGTCCCCATGTAGAGCATTGCACAGTTGGCTGGATACATTAGAGCTTCCCCTGCAGCATCACAATGATGCTCTGAGAGAGGCCACTGGATTAAGTAACACCAGCATTGCTGTAAATACCCATGTAATAGTTTCAAAATGTTTAGGAGTATTAATGATTTTACTTTGCCAGTGCTTCTGAGAGGCAGGCAGGAGCTGGGCTGATGGGGAGGTGCAGAGGCACAGAGATTTGGGCAAGAGGGTGGTGGTTAGGAGCAGGGACAGAAGTCTGGACTAGGAGCTGCCTCCATGCACCAGCCCTTTGCTTTGGTCAGATGCGTCTTGTGTGCTGCTCCAGTGGGTGATGTGTGTGTGCTGTGTGCTCCTCCTGTAACCATCTGTTTGAAGTTTGGTTCTTTTGTGAGGTCTAGAAAATGATCTGATGGGCTGATCTGGGGAGATAAGTCACGGTGAGGTCCCGGGCTGCCTCTTGCCTGTTTGCTTGACTCAGCTGCTGCTTCCTGTTTTCAAGGGAGGTTCATGGCTCCTTGGGACAGGACAAAGTGTTCCTCTCTGTGGTGCAGAAACAGATGGATCTGCACCACCATGGTGCAAGTAGTGCTTAACCTCACAGCTTGGAGATGGACTGCAGCTGCAGGAGAGAGCAGCCTGCAGTCTGAGCTTTCCTCCATCACACAGGGTAGGTTCAGGGTGGTTCAGGTGCTGTACAGAAGTGCTGCTGAGCTGGGACAGCTGGCATCACTGTGATGGGAACCACCCTGATCCACATCTCAGGGCAACTGCACTGTTTGGGGCTGGGGCTGGGTTCACTCTGCAGCCTGTGGCTTGTGTGAGGGTCTGTGTACAGCCAGTGTTGCACCCTGAGGAAACAAAGACCATTGGCATCCCAGTCAGGGCTCTTTGAAATGGTTCTAACAGTTAAATACAGAAACTCTGCAAGATTAACTTTTTAGTTTGCCTCATATTCCTTTAGCCATATTTTACTGTTCTTTACTTCACTTTACACTGTGAATACAGCCAGTGTTTTCTAGGGGCTGTAGTACTGTCCTATTGGTTTTTTACCAGAAAGGTGTATGGGACTTCTGCTGTCATAATACATGAAACTGGAAATCAGGATCTCCACTGTAATTGTATTTTTTTGAGTAGTTCAGGAAAAAACTGAGAAAGTGTGGCGAAAACTGAAGAATAATAAATACCAGAGGTGAACCAGTTTTACTTGCAGTATGTCAAGTGAATTGGGAAGCAGGCTCTCAGCAGCAGCTTCTTCTGAAGCATTGTTTCTTTTAACATCCTTGCTTGATGGTTCTCTGTGATTCACACTTTTAAAAACAGATTTTTGTGTGCAGTGCTTCTGTGCTCTTGACCTACTCTTGCTACAATCCCTAAAGAAAAAACATAGGCAAACACACTGTAAGTGAAAATGGCATCTTATAAACCTCTGAAAGTGAAACCATGAGAAAAAGAATACTTGTGTAGTCATTGTGCTTGGGGGACAGCAGTTTGAGATATTGTTGGAATAATAAGAATCTGTTTCATGTAAGAGGTCAGCTCAAATCTAAGGGTGAGTAGGAAGAAGAGGAAGAAAAAATGCACGTTTGTCTCTCTTTCTAAGCATATGGCATGTTCTTGTACGTGGCATGGATTGTGCTGTTGAGGCAGCTCCCTACTGCTTTACAAACACGGGGAGATGACATCCGTGTCAGATGGGAGAGGAACCTATAGCAGATGGTGAACCCCTCCTGAGGCACCAGCCACAAGGAGAGAATTTTGCAGGTCACAAAACCTTAGAACACGTAAGGCTGGGTCCCTGACAGCTCGTGGCCAATGTTCTTTTTCACTCTGTAGCCAGTGTAACGTGTCCAGCTACCTGTGGGTCATACTGTACCCAAACCCATCCGGCCCCATGGGAGCACTGGGCATGTATGGGGTATCTCCTTGATGATGGAGGGCACAACAGGGACCCAGGTCTGTGCTCCTGATTGCTGTGAAGTTGGATGAAACCCTTTGTGTGTCATTGGGAGCCCTCCCATCTCTCCTGCTTTTGTCCCTCTCTTAAAACCCACTCAGTGTTGCTCACTGTGGGAGCTCCATGTTCTTTAATTGTTGTTTGTCATCATGGGAATTGCTTGTTCTAAAACCAATTACAACCTGACAAAACTGATCTGCCTTATTTACAAATACATCCATCTGGTTGTGGACTGCCTGATATCGCTGCCAGCACAATATGAGGCCTTTACTGCTGCTGCTGAGTTATTGAGGGGTTCTCAGGCCAGCATCGTCTGGAGCTGCACGGCAGCTTTCTGCAGGCATGTTTGTACACATGCTCTTCATAGCACAGGGAGAACTGATGTTTAAAGCATCAAATACTATGTAAACCAAATAGAGGTAAAACACTGGAGTGCTCTTTCTTGGCATCAGCCATCCCAGAGCCTTGTGGCATGTTGGGTGTGTGTTAGGATGGAGGAGGCTCCTGCTGCGGCTGCACTCGTGTGATGACTGAGGTGGGGCTGGAGTCCTCCTGGGGAGCTGCAGCCTCCTGCCAGGTTTCATTGGAAAATAGACAGGAGAGGTAGGCAGGTGTTTGGGGTGTGAGACACCTATTTCTGTGTGTGGGTTCCTGGAACTCAGCTTTGAAAAAGCTCAAAAAAAGGGAAAAAATGGATGTGGTGTCGGGACAGTGGAACTGAAAAAACGTCACAACTGGTAGGCTGGACTGTTTCAGACTGTTTTCATTTTTCTATGAATGTTCAGTTGCAGCTTAAAAAAGATCTAAGGCATTGTGAATCAGTACTGATTTCACCCTCAGGCCAGCAGTTCAAAGCTGAATATAGTGAATTTTAGAAGCATTCACTAAAAGCCTCTATTCCTTGTTTGTTATGTGTTATCCACAAAAAAACAGAACAGAGACATACGTATGTAAATTAATTTTATTGTGAGGGAAGCAGGCAAGAGTTGCCCCCTAAATTAAGTAATTAATATTAGCATAACTAGGTTTCAACCTATAACTGGAGGTGAGTGTATTAGTCACTGGGAATAATATGTGTGATAAATTCAGATCTATTTTTGTTTGTGATATATCTAGGAATGAACTTTAGCTTTTATATTTATAAATAATCACTCAGTTTGTGCTGGCTGGCTGAATAACTGGGTGAGTAAATCATAAATCAGTATGAACTGCAAGTAGAGAATACTGCAATCTGCAAATGGAAACCTGCGTTTAAAGGAATATAAGTGGTTTTGTGGTTGTTTTTTTAATTCCCTGTCACCATAGTAACAAGATTTTCTGTAGTGGTGAACTAGTCTTGCAGTGTAGATGTGAGATAGGACACTTTCATGTTTGCTCCAGGGGCTGAGGTGATGGCCCAGATGGTCAGGGGACCTGGTAGCTGCCAGTCCCTTGACGTGGGATGCAAAAATTGAGTGTGTGGAGTCAGAGGGTTTTTTGGTAGCACAGCAGTGAGTTAAACCCAAATCCTCATCAAGGGTTGGTGCCTGGGTCTGTCCCAGTGGAAGAAAATAATCTCCAGCTGTTCAGCCAATTAAAGGTCTGGTGGAGAAAACACATTCCTGCCATGGTTTTGTGGTGTAATGTGGTGCTGTGGTGGGTGTGGGGTGGATGGCTCAGGAGTCCACCTGGCAGGGTGGTCCTGGTCCACTCTGTGCTGCCCAGCTTGCTTTTGGGTAGCCCAGCCAGGCTCTGCAGGGCCTTGATGGCTGCATATCAGATCCTGAGTATCACATCAGTGCTGGCTGTTGGTGTTGGGCTTTTTGAGACTGGTAACTGATGTGGTGCTGAAACCAGTGCTGGTGATGCGGCAGTGGTTTTCCCATTCTTCTTGAGCAGTGCCTGTTTCCTGGTGCTGGCTTGGCTGCTAGCAGATTTTTAATGAGATGTTTTTTTTTAAACTCATTATAGACAAGTAACAGCCCTTTGATTTGCCCCCCCCCTTTTATTTTCCTCCTACTCATCAGGCTGTAGTTTATTGCTGAAAAATACAGATCTGATGCTCCGTGGGGAAGAATATTTTTTGACAAAATGGTTAACACATGGTTTACAGTTCTGAGAGACAGTTTGCTTGTGACCTGCTGGCAGGGGTATGTTCTGCAGCCCTTTATAAATATAAATGAAATAAGGATGTCCCACTGGGTACAGTGAACAGCTAAAAGCAGGAGGAGGGAGCAAGCAGTGGCAGTACAGAAAGAGAACTCTCCGGGTCTCTTGCAGCACCAGCTCTCAGCAGGCAGCAGGGCTCAGCCCCTCTGCCCTCAGCTCCTGTGAAATAATGCTGTCTTTTCTGTTCCTCCTCATGTGGGAATCAGCATGCTGTGTCCCAGGGCAGGGTGGATGAGGCTGTGAGGTGGTTATGGAGATGTTGCTAACATCCTGTTCCTGAGGAGCTGATGGGCTGAGCCCCCAAGCCCTGCCAGGGAGCACGTCTGCCCCTGGGTCTCCTGCAGCAGGGCAGAGAGGTGCCCAAAGGACACTGAGGTTGTGTGCTGCTGTGAGCATGGGGAGTTGGCTTTGTTCACTGGTTTTAAAGACAGATAGAAAATCATACTTCCATGATAATGGTCTCCTCTTCTCCTTAAGACGTAATTTTAGCTCTGTATAATGCAGCTGCTCTTTACCCAGCAGTTAGTAAAATATCCCAGCTGGAGGCAACTTACTGGACATAATTTATGTGTAAAGGGATCTGGGAGAGAAGGAGAGAAAGTAATTCATTAACATAGTCAAACTTATAGGACAAACCCCATGTATTTTTAAAAAGTTCTTTTGCTTATAACTTTTAATGAAATACATGTCTAAATTTGCTTCAGTATTTGCACGTTGCTCAGTTTGGACAATAAAACAGAACAGGACAACTTCCCTACCTTGTTTTGTTCAGTTTCAGTGTTGGTTTGAGTCAAAGGATTGTAAGTTAAGGGGACATCTTCCACGGAACTCAAGAGTTTGTAATTAATCCCTAATAAGATACAGTCACGTAACGCATAGACTGACATTATTTCAGGGAAATAATAATTTGTAGCCTTACACATTTTCACTGAAATTATAGTAATTTTATTTATAATTTAAAAACTTCCAGTAGAAGTATAACTCTGTTTTGATCTTAAGGTTACTTTATCAGTGTTAGAAAAATGTTTGTAAGGGTCTCAGATGTTTTCTTTCCTGCACTCTGCTTCTCCTGGTTGATCTGTCCCTAGCCTGCTGCCTTCCTCAGCTTCAGCATGTTTTACTTAATTAGTTCCCCGAAGGTCATTATGTGTGATTTTTCCCAAAAAGGGAACAAGCACAAGGCCATCAAAATGATAAAGGCCATGAGAGCTCTGCCTGCTGCTTTGTGTGCGCAGATGCTCGAGCTGCCCCAGCCCTCCTCCCCAGAGGCACCACACATCTCTGAATGTCACTGAAATATTCCTAGCTCTCCCCTTTTTGTATTCTTGACTGTTCTTTCCCTGTGTTTGTAAGGGGAGTTTGCTGCACAGCCAGGTTAGCTGGGTGTCCCCAGCAGTAACCTGTCCTCCTTGGTGTCGTCCCCTGGCGCTGGGGAACAGGCTGCCTACCCAAAAAGACTTTTCAGCCCTCTGTCCTTCAAATTAATATTTGATCTGTTGGCTTATTAAACTGTCTATTATTGTCTCCTGAAAAGACTCTCTTCTTTGTCTTGAGATCTTCCTCACAGCACAGACATCTTTGATAGATGCTCATCTAATCTGCTGCTAAAAACCTGCAGTGATAGGAGATCTGACATCCTCCCTGGTTGCTTTGTTTCTGATTGTTCTCTTTTGTGTTTTCCCCCAGTATTTAAACTAAATCTGATTTTGTGAAAAGAAGCTGGCTTGTTCTATGTCTCCCTCTGTGCTCATGCAGACCAGTTATCAGCCACCCTAACACAGCAGCTCCTCATACAGGGTAGGCTGTTACCATGTCTTCTTCAGTCCTGCCTTTCCCATGCTGAGCAGAACTTCCCTCTGGAAAAGGAGCCGTGACACCTGAGCTGTGTTTCCACTGTACTTCTGCCTGTCAGGTACATGAGTGATCCAAGCAAAACCTGCTCTGGCTGTCCTGGAAATCAGATCAACATCTGCACTGCCATGTGCTGCACCCAGTGGGCATCCTTCCTAAAACCGAATAGTTACATTGGACTAACGTGTTATTATTTTGCTTAGCAAAGAGTTTGGAGGGTGGCATAAGTCTCCTTTTGTACCTGCTATTGCTCTGTGGATGTGAGATGGAAATGTGAATTGCTTTTTCTGGACCTGATGAGTAGGTTTCAGTGTGATGGATGATGGGTGATGCTTTCACACCCCATCAGTCAGGCAGGCACACAAATGGGGAAGCAGCAGTGCTGTGGCTCATCAGCATATACATTTATCATATTGTTTAAGGCAGCTTCATTAGCTGCATTGGCTGCTGTGGTGACTGGGTAAGGAGTGATGTGTGCCATGGCCTCAGCCACTGGAAATTACACCATAAAGAAAAACTATCAGCTCTTAGGCTAAGTCTGGACTTCAGTAGAAGGGGCAGCACAAAGGATTGAAGGAGGAAATTGCTGCAAAGGAATCATACAACTTTTCTTAGAGTCCAGTTGTATCCCAGGAGAAGAAGGCAATCAGTGCAGCAGTCCTCCCCCTGGAATATTTGATGGAGGGTTTTAGGGAAGTTGCAGCATGGTCTGGAGTGGAGTGGTTGATAAACCAGGTGGTTGTTCTGCTGTTCAGAGGGACAGCAACAGGCAGCATTGTGTCTCCTGAAGTTCAGCAAGGAGAAGTGCCAAGTCCTACACGTGGGGAGGAACAGGCTCAGGTACCAGTGCAGGTAGGGACCAGCTGGCTGGAAACCAGCTCTGCAGAGAGGGACCTGGGGAAATGGCCCTTTTAGAGTCATTATACTGCTACCTGTTAAACTCCTTAAAAAACATGCTAATAAAATAATGGTGAGCTGGACTCCAATTGGATTTAAAATATTTCACATAATTCACTTTCCCATTGAGATGCCAGAATGTCTGTCATGACTTTGAGGAGGTAGCAAATGCAATTTGGAGAGAATGCTGAACTGCTATTTATTTAAGCAGGATCTTACTTCTTGCTTGTGGAGCTTCTTGCCATTGCTAAGAAAGCACTTAAATGGTTCTTGTTCTTGCGTGCCATTTAATCCAATCTCTGTTCTGGAGGTCCCTCTAAATAGTGCTGTGTGAAGCTATTCGGTTTAAGAAAGTTTAATGGAAATATAAATGTTAAATATTTTCTTGGGCCTGGCTGTGGAGCACGGTGATGGAACAGAATGCTGTGGTGGCAGTGCTTGAGCTGATGGAAGCAATTCCTGCCCCTGGGCACTCACCCTGCCCTGCAGGGACTGGCATGGAGCTGTGCCTGGGCAGCAGCAGACTGGGACACTGAGAGTTAGTGACAAGTATCTATGAGCACTGCCTTCTGTTTTCTTCCTCTTGTTAGCAATATCTTCTCTTTCTTGATAAAATCTTTGTTTTCCTCTTCTTGGTAATACCTTCTTCCTCTCTGTGTACTATCATGTGTCTTTAACAGATTTCTATAGGGTTTTGCTAAGAGAAAACCAGTCAGTCTTTGATGAAATCATGCTTTAGGCAAAATGTTCTTTGCTGTACAGTGACACCCTTGCAGTGAGGATGCAGCTGTCCTCCCTGTTCTTTGTCAGCATTTAGTAGGTGCCCTTTTACTGGAGCAGGGATCAGGAACAAGAACTGTCAGTGCTGGTAAAACTTAACATTTTGTCCTATTCTGAATTTATTAGCATGCACTAATTATTCATAGGGATAATTACCCTTTACCAATTCATATGAATTTAGATTGCTTTTCAAAAGAGGAGCAGGGAATGATAACACAGTGAAATGAATAAGGATATGGCACAGGAGAAATATGGTGCTTTTTAATGTAAGAGGCCATGTCAAGTCACTGTCAGCTTTTTCCTTCAAATTGCAATTATATGAACTCAGTTTGATTATTGGTGCTAAAGGCCATCTGTTAAATGTGCTCCCCACTCCCAAAGCCCATTCATGCTCTTCATTTAACTTCTGTCTCTCTTCAACAAGGAAAAACATCATCTTATGGGGTGATGGTATGAAAAATGGCTCCTCTGTCTGTAAGGGTGCAAATGAAATGAGTGATGTTTGACACTCAGTCAGACCTGGAGGTTGTTCAGAGGGTCACACATCTCTGTGGTGCTTTGAAATGTTGCTGTCTCCAGGTCACCATTGGTCTTGCCTGACTTTGAGCTGGGCAATGAAGATAAAGAGCCAAGTGTCACATGAAGCATGTAGTCTAAAAATACTTATCAAGGGGTTTTTGTTTGTTTTAGGTTTGTTTTTGGTATTTTGGGGGGTTTATTTTTGTTTTTTTGCTCTGGGTTACAGTGGGTAGATGCTGCTCTGAAAGCTAAATGTGATGTGATGAAATAAGAGTGCCTTGGTAGGCAAAGATACTGAGTGAGTAATCCTTAGAGACGGGCAAGAAACAGTGAGATTATGTTTAGGTCAGAGGACAGAGAGCAGTGGAGTGGAGATGGAGGCCTGGGTGGTCACATGCATATTGGATGGGAAGAATAATGACCTTATATTGCTTTATTATCACTGTGCTTCAGCAGTTAAAACCTTTTCTCAGTTCACCGAGATAAATCTCCCCTGTTTTTCCAATGAGCTTGAAAGTGCTCCTGTGCAGTGGTGCTGAGGTGTCTGATCAGCCCCAGCAGACACTGGGTGATGCTGACTGCTGCTGCCTCACACTCCCTGGGGCTGGGAAGGGTTTGCTGCCTTGCCCAGGGTGCTGTGTGGCTTGGCTGTCCTGCTCGAGGGATGAGCAGAGGAGATCTTGCATACAGCAAGTGTATGCTGAGTTTGGAGAGGGTGAGATTTAGGCTTTAGCTTAAGTCTAGCTGTTGAGAAAAGAGAGAGTGCTAAACAAATTTTAGAATCATGGACGTGTGGGAGAGTTGATGTGTGGAAGAGAATACAAATATATATGGGGCAAAGCAAGGAAAGGGTGGCCTTGTGAGGAGCCTGGAGGATACTCATTTCTTAAGAGAGCTGATCCAGGCAAATGATCAGTATCTGAAGCCATGAGAACTGGAGCAATGTCCTTGGTGATGCTGTTCAGCAGAATAAATGGTGATCAAGTGATGCACAAAGGGCTCTTGGATCCAGGAGGGAAGGGATGTAAGGTGGAGCCTGCTGGTGGGCAGCAGCTGGTGGGCCAGGCACAGCAGTCACAAACTGAATTCTGCAGTTGCAATATCAGGAAATTTGTGGCTGATGCCTTCTACACACAGAACAGCTAGAGCAAAAAAGATAACACGTGTCTGGAATGCTACCAACATATAACATGTTGCATGTATATTATATAGGCTTGGGGAATTATGTTTAAAATAGCTGAGCCTACAGGCTACTTGGACAAAGCAAACACATTAAGTTGTTGTCTTGTTAAGCTTGACTTGCTGTTGATATTAAGGTCATGTCACTGCATGCTGTGATAACCATGAGGTACTTGTCTAGCAACTTTGCTCTTCCAATTTTTTTTTTTTAATTTAGAAGGAGAAATTCTGCAGATTTTTGTCAAGCTGTCAGTGGGGGTTTCATACATGCAGAAACAATGAATAAATACCTTCCAAAGTAATTCTACTGCTTTTTTTGCTCTTAGGCTGACAAATCAGGCAAAGTTTTTCCTGTCGTGCAGGTCAGGTAGAGGAAGAGAACAATTATCAGACAGACTACAAATGTGCTGCTCTGTTAAAATAGCTGAGAACCTCTCATCAGTCACTGCTGGGAGTGAGCAGGGAAAGTTCTGTTCCTAGTGTTTTTAGAAAGCTGTTCCAATGCCAGGCCCTGTCCTAGGAATGAGCTGGATATTGAGCCCTAGAGGTGATCTTGGGGCTGAGGAAAGTTCTCCCCTGAGAAGCTCAGTATTTCAGAAGGGGGTTCTGGAAGAGGTAGTGTTGGCAATATTAACATTGTGTGGACATGCCTCCTAGGACCAAATGGAAAGTTGTACAGGAGAGAGGGTTGGAAAGAAGCTGTCCATGAACTCAACATAGACAACAGCAGCTCAGTGGCTTTTTGCATCTCTGCTCATGGATGTCCCCTGCATCAAACCGGGCACATTGAGAGCTGACTGCCCTGTGTGCCCTCGGCTCTCTTGCCAAACTGGTACCATTTTTGACAGGTTTAGCTGGATCCTGTTCCTTTGAACTTCTGAAGTGGGTAGAAGGAAAGGAAGTGCACCAGAAGGAAATACCCAATGCCCCTCCTCACAGAAGGAGGCAAAGGATGTCTCCCCTGGGTCAGTTTTGGAGGGGCAAAGTGTCAGAAATACATTTCTTAGTGATAACTCAGAGTATCACTCTGAGTGATACTGTCAAAAGCAACTTTAGTTAAAGCAGCTTTTAAATCAGCAAGGAACAATAGTGAATCAGCAGAGAAGGGATATAAATACCATAGCTGATGCAGCAGCTGCAGCTGGGATGGCAGCAGATGGGAGGTCCTGGGATGTACTGAAGATCTGCAGGATATTTTGAGAAGCTGTCAGGTAGAGGAGAACCAGCACTGGTAATTACAAGGTGCTCTCAAGATAAGTGGTGTAGAGTTAAATGGTTGATTTCTCTTTGGTCCTCTGTTAGATTAATGAAAAAGCTGAAGTGCTACAGTTCTGCAGGTGGTGGAAGGGGGCTCACACAGATGCACATGGGCTTCACGTGCACCAGTGTGGTGATGCTGTCACTTCTACATCTGTGTTTCCACTCCTCTGGAGGGAGAGTTGTCAGCAGTAAATAAACCCTTAGTGTAACAGCTTTAAAACATAAAATCTCCAGTAATGAGCTATGTGTGCTGTTTTGGAGAGAGCAAAGTTTTGGGTCTGACCATCTCCACTCAGCTGCACCCAGATGACTCCACCTAAGGGGCTGTGCACCGCCAGGTCCAGATAACTGGAACTGAAGAGGTGCCCACAGGGATGGCCCCTACTGCAAGTCTAACCCAAGTAAATAACGTGGGATGTGGAATCTTCTGATTATTCCTGAGGAAAACAGAGAAGGCTCTGCTGGGTTCCAGTGACTGGTGTTGGCAGAGTGGGACCCATGGCAGGGCAGCAATGCTTGGAGCAGAAGAGCTGGATGTTGGGAAATGGAGGAGAATGTAGGAGGGAATGGCACCTGGGATGGTGAGGAAAAGGAGTGGGGAAGGCTGGATTCTGTTCCCAGTGAGCTGGAAGGGGAGGATGGCCTGAAGATTCCTCAGTGTTGCCATGCAGGGAGGCTGCCCATAGGAGTAAAGGTGGTGGAGAACTGCAGTTAAATGTGCCCTTGCTGCCTTGCTGCCCTGCAGAGCTGCATTGCTGTGCCACCTGGGCAGGGCCCAGTAGCTGGGGCAGCAGTGGTGAGGAATGTGCACATGGAAAGCAAGCAGAAGCCTTAAAAAAATACCTAAGTATGGGAAAGAGAACTGGAGCATGGCTGAAGGCAGTCTTCCCAGGAAAAAAAAAAAAAAGAGCAAGACACTGAAGTGTACAGAATATGAGATAAATAGGAATATAAATAAATTTTTGGCTAATCCTTAAGGTTTTGCATTTGGGTTTGCCTCAAGAAGGAGTTGGGGAGAAAGGAAGGGAACTGTCTTGTCTCCTGGCAAAAAGCATTAGGGGAAGCTGGAGGCCAGGGATGAGGCATGGCAGTGCTGGGATGTGTTCTGCAGCTGTCCTGGAGGCTGGAGCCCTGCCCTGGGGCACAGCTCAGATTGCTGCTGGAGCAGGCTGGGAGGCATATGGATGCTGAAATGCATTGGGGTTTTTTGTTTGTTTTTTGGAAGCCTTGCATGGTCTTAAAGATGATGATGCATAGGGCCAAAATAGCATCAGGCTCCCCTAATACTTGCCAGGGTTGGGGCTCTGAGGTTGATGGTTCTTCCAAGGAGATCTGTGCTGGGGGAAGTCAGTGATGTGAGGGGTGCAGATGATGCATTTTCCTTCCTCGTGCACTGGGTTTGCATCCTCAGACCGAGGGGCTCGGGGTGGCAGCTGGCTCTGCCTGCCTTCCCTCTCTGTGTTGCTAAAGTTTGAATTTCAGGTGGGTGGGTGGCTCATTAGTCTCTGCACTGTCTGCGCAGATTGCAGTCTAAGCTTATTTTAGAAGAGCAACAATCAGGAGCAATTAGCAATCTGCTTCAGGAAGAATCTATTAAAAACCAGACACCACCTCTGTCGCATGCGAAGGGCTTCAGCTTCCAGCCAGCATATCCCACGGTAGCCTCTGGGGCTGTGTGGATGAGCATCAGAGTGACATTTACCTACAAGCTCCTCTGCTGACAGCCAGCAGCTGAAATAGATAATACAGGAGCTCCTGGCACTGCTTTTTTGTGGATGTGCTTTAGATGCAAGGTGCAGTCTCAGTTGTAAGAAGGGAAATGTGACAGGAGTGCTGTACAGGAGAGGCAGAAGCATCCATAGCCTGAGGTTCAAACAAGGCTACAAAACCCCCAGAAGGGCACAGGGCTGCCCAGAGTGTCCCCCAGTCTCTGTTACTCAGGTGGTACCCCAGCCAGCCTGGAAGCCCCGTATTTTTGCTTTGTGTAAAGTGAATTCAGGGAATGGGAGAATTCTGCATATCTGAATGTGAGCAGCAAAGAAGGAAAGCATTTCTGTTCTTCACCAGAGCCTTAACAGAAGGAATGGTTCCCCACAGACCCTGTTTGTGTGGATGTGGTAAGAAGCAAGCAAGGCAGAGCCCTCCAGAGAGAGCAGTGCTGAAGCCATGGCCATGTGCATCAGTCACCTACAGCATCTGAGGGGTTATTTTCTAGAGGTGACAGACAGACACCTGCAGAGACAGCTGATGTCAGCTGTCTCTAGGTGCTGGGGAGCACTTTCTGTTCTGATGGTGCTTCAGGAAAAGGCCACAACCATTGGTGCACATCAGTTGCTTTTGCCTGTGGAGTTGCTTCCTCACACCTGCCTTAGTAGCATTAATGCCCTTTCTTATTTTCTGGGTGGGAATTTAACACTCTTGTACTACAACAGCCTGTTTTCATGTTTTCATTTGTAGTCTTTATCTGTATCCATCTGGTTCTGTGCCCTCTAATAAATGAAGCCTGGGATGCTGGGGAAGGTGATGAGAGGAGACAATATGCTTTGTGCTTTCCTTTAGAAGGGAGCAATGTGATCACTTCATACCAGAGGATGTGATGACTCTTACAGGAATGAAGCCACCAGGGGTGATTATCTCTACTTTGTGAGTGGCAGCTGCACAATCCAGTGATCCCAACATGATGTGTATTATTAGCCTCAAGTTGAGCTGTCTGCAGCCTGAAACATGCTCCAGGTCTGTAGTAGATGATGGATTCGTGATGAAGTTGTGAAGTATTTGGCTGGATCCTGTCTGGTATGGAAAGCCCTTTGGAGACGGCCTCCTCACAGCTGTTGTTCTCTCCATTGCATGTTCTTTACCTTCTGAATATCCTCACAATCCTTCTGCAGTGCAATAGTAAGACAGGGTGGCTATTTTTGTCACTCTAGAACAGACTTCAATTAAAAATAGACCAGTGTATGAGAATGGGCACCCAAAGCTGGCCCAGTTTTGAGTGCAAAACCATCTCATCAAATATTAAAGAACTCCAGAGTGCAGTGCTGCAGCCTGTGCTCACAGCCCTTTGGGAGGAGATCCTTTTCCCTCCGTTTGAATGATCTGCTGGTGTGGATCAAGGGAGCCCATCAGTCACCCATTGACTGCCTCTCTGATAAGGACTATCAGGCTGTGTTTGGTGCCTGGGATGTCCTTTGGCTGCCCTGATGTGGACAGCACATGGCCCTGGGATGTCCCTACCCCTGGGATGAGGATTTGAGGGGACTCTGCCCCCCTCTCTCTGGGACAGGGCTGTGGGATGCTCCTGCAGCTGGAGGCCATGGGGCTGGGAAGGGCTGTGCTGGTTCTCTCCTCTCCAAGGCACCCAAAGGTGAAATTCCTCCTTATCTTTACTCTTCCTCTCCACAGTTTCCAAGCTGGCTGGGTCTGAGGACAATGTACTTTCATTGGTCATGGCACAGTTTTTCCCTTGCTGTTCCAATGTTATGTTTTTTTCCAGGAAAGAAGGAGGAGGAGTGTCAGCCTTGGGCTGCTGTTTGGCTGATTCCTTCTGAGGCAGAGACCTTGGAGGGATCAGGACAGCTCATTCCCTGGAGGAATCAGGACAGCTCATTCCCTGGCAGCATCCCAGGCTTTGCTCAGGGGTGTGCATGCTCCCCCCAGCACTGCTGCTTCCTGCTGGGGCTGCAAATGCACAATAGGGATAATTGCCCAAGAGGACATGGAAGAGCAGTGTTCCTGGGCAACTGGGTTGTACTTCAAGTGAAGCACCATCAGCCCCTGGAAATGAAATGCACAGGGTGTTTTTGTCTGGAGATGTGATTTTCTGAAGCAGGTCACTCAGTACTGTCCCTGGCTGTCTCACTGCAAGGGTCTGTCCTCAGCAGTTACACTTCCAGGTGTTTTGGTTGTGATTTTCCTGGAAGATACACCCGTTGCCTTCATTTCTAATGAGTCTGTGTTACAAAGCCACTGTGATTCATGTGTTTTATTGAAAAGTTTCATATTTTAATTGCCATTCCCATGTAGCAGAGTCTGGGTGAGCCCCATCAGCTGAAGGAGGAGAGCATCACTTTGTGCTCAGTTACTGTTCTTACTTCTGCTTTTCAAACAGCCTTACAGCACAGGGCCATAGCTGGAGAGTCTGGGGGTGATCTGGGGAGATGCTGAGGATGGGATGATCCCATCTTTGGCATCATTCCTGCTGGTGTCTCCTCCCTGCTGTGTTCAGGCAAGTGTCCCAGCAGGTTCAGGATGTGAACTCAGCTGATCACACACCTCCCATAGCGTATGTGATGTCAAAAGTTTTACCTGGGGAAACACTTTTGTGCCCTAGGGAAAAGCTGGGATCTGGATGAGCTGTGAGCTAACATGCAAGGCATCCACATTTGCCAGACTGGAAAACAATTGGTGTCTTGTGCAGTTTGGTTTGTGTTTATGGAGTGTGTGTGTGCGTGTGTACTCTCACTCATTCATTCTTTTACTTGTCATAGGAAGTATTGGGCAGCCTTAAGTATATGTGGTGCTTCACCCTCTGAGAGGGAGGGATGGAGAGGCAAGTAGGTGGGATGGATGTGTCATCTTCCCAAGAATGTCTCCTAGTGGGAACCTGGAGTGCTCTGGGGGTTGGTTATGTGGCCTGACAGCCTTCTCCTGAGCAGCCCTTCTCAGGCTTCTTGACACTTCAAGGTTGCCCAAACCTTCCCTCTGACATGGTTTGCAAGGTGAGTTTCCCTGGATTGATCTCCCTCTCCTGCAGCCCCTGTACTCTGCTGGGGATGGTCCCATCCCCACGGAGCAGCATGGCTGGAGCACAGCTTGCTGCCTGCATGCTGCAGGACTCTCCTCCTCTTGCACAGCTTTGAGGCCATTGTCTGTGACTGTTTTTCTTTCACAATCATCAGCCTCTGCCCCAGAGAGTGACAGCAGCTGCTGCCCTGCCAAGCTGCCTGCCCCTCAGCAAATGGTGGGTGTGTGGGCTGCCTGGGCATCCCTGCAGAGGGGCTGATGTCTGCCTGGCCTGGCCTTGGCCCTGCTCCCCTCTGCCCACAGCAGAGGTTCTGGTTCTGGTTCTGGTTCTGGCTCTGCTCACCCTCCCAGGGCACAGACAGGCTGTGGCTGTAGGAGCTGTGCTGCCCTGAGGATGCCCCAGCAGAGCCCAGCTCCCTGGCATGTCCTCCCTTGCCTCAACTCATGGGACCTCACAAGGCTCCCTCAGCCAGGATTGTCTTCTTCTGGTCTGACTTTGGGACCAGGCAGTGTTGCTGTGGTGGGAGCAGCAGCAGAGGTGATGTGGCAGCCACCTGGGGCTGGTTGGGATGGAGGTCTCTCCATGGCTTTAGGCAGGGCCTGAGGGCCCCTGCTGGGGATGCTCTGCACACCCGTGGTGGGTGCAGTCTCTAGGGAGCCTTCACCCAGGATATTTTTAGGGACGTTAGATCAAGCAAATACAAGACATTGGACAAGTGCTGTTGTCAGAAGTGCCTCTTTCTACAGGCTTCTCACTTTGAGCCTACTGATCTGCAATTCTTGTTATTTTCTGTGTCCTTCACAGACTGTAAGCAGCTTGGCCTTAGAGCAAAGTTCAAACTCATTTCCAGTACAGAATGGCACAGTGGGGGACAGAGTAGTGGCAGAGAAGTCTTAGGAAAAATTTTTTTAACCTGTCTGTAAAATTAGCATTGTTGTCCTTCCTGCTTCTTCAGATTGAGGCTAGCACAATTATAATTTATAGAATGCTTTGAGATGTTAGATGAAAAGGTCCGTAAGGAATTATTCTATATTTTTTATGCATGTAGACATGTAAAGTCTTAGCCTGGAAGATAATTAGTTCACTGTATCCACAGATTTTTCAGGCCAAAAGATGCTGCTGGATAATCTGATCTGACTTCTGTGTATTATACTTTATCCTGTTAGTGCTGTATAAGAAGTGGTGTAGCTTGTATCTACACAGATAGCCCAGGCTGACTCTAGTAACTGACTGTAAAGCTCCTCTCTCTTAATGATCTGTGAAATCTTTCCATGTCTGGATTAAGGAATGTGAGGTGCTGGAGTGAACCATTTAATGATCTTCTCCTTTATTCCATCTCAGTGACTCAGGGCATGATTCACATTCTTGCACAGCTCTTTCTTTCTCCCAGTTTGAATACATTCTCCTTTGCATCTTAATGGCCCCAAAACACAGCGTTCCCTTATGTCATGGAGGGGCAGTCAGCATATTAAAGACTTTCTCAGTTTGGTCCCACAGACAATGCCCTGGTTCCTGCTGGAGGCAGCAGCAGATACAGCCCCAGAGCTGATGCAGCCTGTGCCAGGAGGGCAGCCCCAGGATCTGTTTGCTCTGGGGGGAAAAACCACCATCTGTTTTTGTGAGCCTTCCTTTTGTTCTTCTGAAATCTTGAACAAACACAACAACAGATCGGTTGGGCTCTTTCTTTTTAATGCTTTAACCATTTCTTTTGGATTTCTTGCTTCTTTCTTGTACTCCTAACAAAGAACAGAGGAGGAACCAGCCCAGTGAAGCCAGCTGCTTCACTTTCCCTCTTTCTCAGCGTGTTCCAGCTTCCGAAGCAGTTGCTGGGCACAGCTCCTCAATGTGGTGCAGGAGGTGCTGGTGGAGATGGAGAATCCCTCAGCAGAGCTGAGCAGCAGAGGATTTCAGGAGTGTTTGGATGCTGGAGGCTTGGAATGGCTCTCTTCCCCCAGAGCTGGATCATCAGCCTGGTAGAAGTTCAGCTTGTTTAAGAACAAGATAGATAAGCAAAACCCCAACCAAACTGTCCCAGAGTCTGGTGTTGCTCAGTATTTCCTTGGGCTCATTCCACCTCGAGTCCCATAAATCACTCCTGCCAGTGTATCAGTGTAATCAATACATGGCAGTGTAGCCCAGGCAGCAGGGTTTATCAGGGAGTAAATGACATTTATTTCCCAGTCAGAGAAAAGTGAAGAAAGCTGTGGGCAGGTCAGCCTGTGTGAAACTTCATTGTGGCTCAGAGGGTCCTGGGGCTGCTGCTGCACAAGCACACACTGAGCACTGCAGGTCTGGGTGTCCTTAACACAGAAAGGAACAACTTCTGCTGTGGTCTTCAGGGATTTCTCCTTAGGGCTGGGTACCCAACCCTCACAGAATCTTGGAAGAGGAGGTTGATGGTCGGGTCAGCGGGGTCCTCTCTCCATGTCACTGCTTCCCAAAGTGAATCTCAGGACAGCTCTGGAACCAGGCACAGCCACCCCTGCGTGCAAGTGGGTTTGGAAAGACCTGGGAGGGATGTAGGATCAGTGGATGAGTCTTCTGCTGTGCTGGGGTGAGTGGCTGCTCATCAGTGCTTCATTCTGAGAGCAGCTGTCTCTTCTTCCTCTTAGGTGACTCTCACTGAGCAATTTCTTTTATGCAATTGCACCATTTGGATCTTCCTTTTTGTTGTAACCCTCAGTTGCAAAACTGATGGTATCAGAGTTTTGTGAAGAACGTGACCCCTCTGGGCTTCTCCTGAGGAGTTTCTTTATTTTTCATTGAGATACGAATTGGGCGTTGAAAATGGGAAAAGTAGGGAAGGGAGTTTCCTGTCTATTTCCATGCTGTACTATTTTGAGTATCTGTTTGTGGATGTTGTGGCCAGTGATGCTGTTGGAGCTGGGCAGTCCCCGCAGTGGCTGCAGTGGTAGCAGAACTGGGGGAGAAGTTAGGGACAATCTGGGAACCAGAATTTTTCATGGCTTAAATCACTGGTGATGAGCAAGGATTGTTACAAATAGTGATGGCAGATAGTACCTGCCAGTTTTATGTGAATTTGGTCTTCCTCTTCCCTTGGGAGATGCTCCAAAAGAAAGAAATCTGCTTTTATGAGTGAGGCTGTATGCTTATGGAGAACTTACGAAGTTCATCTGGAGTATCCATGCTTGCTTACATTTTTTTTTAGCTTTGCAACTGCAGACCTGTTTCTTTTTCTTAAATACTGCTTATCTCTACATTCAGGGGAGATTGTGTTTATGTTCTTCCTCTTTTTTTTCTTAAGACAGAACCCTAAAGTACTTGAGTGTTCTCTTTTGAGCTCCCACCTTCATCTCTTAGATTTGCTGTCAGGGTTTGAGGTCCTTGTGTTCATTTTTAAGTTCTGCAGTGAATTCTGTAAAAACTGTTGGTTTTATTTTTTTTTTAAATGAAAAAGCCTGAGTTTTTGTTTATTTGCTTCCTGACTTCCCTGCAGACAACTCTGTTTGAAATACAGCAAAATAAGCTTTTAAGGCTTACTGACATTGTACCAAGATTTATGTGGCCCTTTTGAAGTTGTTAATGTGGAATGTAAACTCTTTAGAAATCAAAGAAACAGAATAATAGAAAGGTGAGATACAAACTGTACTATTATCTTTATAAAAAGGTATAAAAATGTAGTACTGAGGTACCAGTCAAACTTGGCTGCCTGACAAGCATTACATATCCTACTTATTTTTCCCAAAGCTGCTTCCTGTCTGGGGATGTGGACCTGATTCTGGCCTCCACAGAGCAGTGCCAGCCTCCTGGGGATCTGGGAGATGCAGTGCCTGGTAGCCTTGTCTTGGGGACAGTTTTCCTGTGGGGTTTTTTCACTCTGAAGGCTGGGGTAGGACAGAACAGGGAGCAGTAACAGCTGCCACAAATACTCCTCCTCTGGCATGCCTGGCTCTGCTGGTTTTCCCATTTGCCTGCAGGTTTTTCATTTTATGGTTTCTTAAAAGATCCTGTGGAAGGCTCTGTAAGGAGAAAATTTATTCTTTTAAATTCTCATGGGAAAACACAAACTAGTTAATTTCAACTATAAGTGACTTCAAGCAAGGGGATGATGCTAGAATTTCAGTTTAATTATGCCAACTCTTCTTTCAGTTTTAATCAGAGGTGACTGTGCTGCTAGCACAGAAGAAAGGCAGGGAAGGTTTTGATGTTTGACAGCAGCTTTTTGTACAGACAAGAGTGGCTGAAGGGAAAGTCAACAGCAAACACAATGTGGTTACATTTTCTGTGCCTGTTCCCTTGTTATACCGCTTCTGGTGATGCCCGTCGTTTCTCTTTGATCCATTGTCCACATTCTGGACTCCGGAATTGCTTTTCTAACTCATTTGCTCATTTGTTGCAGCTTTTCATGGCTGTGTTCAGCCCTGCATCTGCTGCCTCCCTGGGAGTGGAGCGGTGTCTGCCTGGAACCTGCTCTGCTCCTGCTCTCTGAGGAATGCTGATCCTGCTGCTGGCTGGTCTCCTCACAAAGCAGGAGAAAACACGAAAATATGCATTTTTCTGCTGCCTAAATTTAGCCCCCAAAGCTTGTCTGGTCCCAGCGGCAACTCGTGGTGAACCACAGCTTGAAAGTGAGGGTCAGCCCCATCTCCAGCTCTCTGAGAAGGACAAGGGTAAATAAATACCTGCTGCAGGGCCTCTGGCTGCACATATGCTTCTCTCTCCTGTAGAGAGGAAGGGAACAGAACCACTTTGGGTTAATTTGCCTCATCTTTGTGGTACAGAGTGAAATAAAGCAGACCCTGCACTGAGTGCCAGGAGTTAGCCCAGGCTGGCTCTGGGTAAGCTAGCTCAGAGACTGTGGTGAGATGGCCTGAAGAGTGCAAAGCTCTGCTGGAAAACCACTCTGGAAACAGATTCTCCTCTGTTGGGGCAGATGTTGGGTTTGGCTGAAGCAGGCTCCCCGGGGCTGGCCGGGTGCCTCCTGGCCACCTGAGCTGCCAGGGCATGGCTCCCAGCAGAGCTCCATCCCCACGGACCCCCAGGCTTTCTCCAGCCTCTGCACACCAGGGATGGTTTTACTGCTTGCCCAGTTCCCTCTTGCCTTTGCCCATTCCCATGAAACCAGTCACATCTCTACAGCTGTGTGTTCCACACCACTCAGGGCAGTGTGAAAATGAGGTGTATTTTAAGGGACTGGTTTGAGGTGGTGTTACTGCCATTCCCTTGTGCTGGGTTCTACCTTCAGCAGCACTGGAGTATTCCTGGATTAACTGGTTCAGGGTGGACTGTTCTGCATTTTTCCTGACTCCAGTTAAGTGGTGAGTGCTGCAGGCTGCTCCTCAGCTGCAAGTTCACATTTGACTGGGGCAGGGGAACGGAAACATCATCTGTAAGGGTCACTGGAACACCACAGCTCTGTGCCAAAGACACCTCAGCGGGGAGGAGTCGGGATGGTGGGATCCACGACTCCTGCATTTTGTGTGAAGTCATTGTCCAGCTTTACCTGGGCCTCCACATCAGTGCTAACCTGGGATTGCTTCAGGACAAAGCTGTGAGTGATGGGTCCTTACTGGGGGCAGGACAAAAATGGTTCATTTCTTGAGGGACTGGCAAAAACTGTGTGTGTCTCAAAGCAGTTCTTAACACCCCCAGATGTTTCTCATGGCAGGTTTGGGTTCACCCATTCCTCCCTTCAGTCCTTCCTTCCTTCCTTCCTGTGTCATCATCTTCTGACAGAAGGGTCTGTGGTTATCTTGATGGGGCTGGGGTGCTTCTTCAGTTATTGGAAGAAGGGACATTAAATGACTAAGTTCTGAACTGTTTTTCCTGTCTTCTCTAATAATGCTGAACATCTTGCCAAGCTCTTTAGAAAACAGTGTAGTCATCAGCACCTTGAATGGATTAGGGGTTGGCACTGAGACAGAGTGGAGAGCTGCTGACGCCCCATGGAAAAATTTGCAATACTGAAGGACCAGTTTTGCTTAGGGATTTATTGGGGTGTTTGTCCTTGCTTGAATTTTTAATTTTTTTTTTTTAATTAGAAAAGGTATTTTGACTCTGAAGTTCAGCTTTTTTTTTTTTTTTTTTTTTTTTTTTTTTTAAGACCTAATTGTTACAGTCAGTACACAGTATCAGAAGAGCTTTTTGTCTGTCACAAACCCAGCAGCCAGGTAGCATGAGACATTCTGCTCCTGGCACCTGTCTGCTTTCTGTTGTGCTTCCATGGCATGGCAACCTTTCTCCTCTTGGTGAGACCTTTCTCCTGGAGGGTTTCCCCATCTCCTTGCTCTCAGAAAGGACAGCCCCCAGCACCCCCTGGCACCCCCTTGCTCCATGCTGAGAGCCCCGGGGAGGCGGCTGCTGCTCTGCTGCTGTTGGTGTTCCCAAAGCACAGGGATGCTGTGCCCAATGGCAGGGATGTCCCTTGTGCCCTGTCCTGCCCACTGGCTCTGCTGGACAGGCTCCTGCTTTCCATCTGGCACCTCTATCTGTGTGGCTTCCAGTTCTGTTTCTGTTTTTAAACTGAAGATAATTGCAACACACCATTATGTTTGTTGTCAGTCTATATGTGGAAAGCTTTGGTTTTGAGGGGAGTTAAGAATAAATAATGTTTTGGTTTGGTTTTTTCTTTTTTTCCCTTTCCTGTCCTAGCAGGTCAGAGCTGGCTGGGCTTGGCAATGCTGCCTGCAAATGGGAGAAAGCTGGGGGCTTTGCTTCACCCAAACCACTGCTCCCCACTGCTGGGCTGTGCTCTTCATGGGCCAGATCTGCATCCCAAGGCAGCTTGGAAGGGAAATTCTCTGCCCGTGTCTTCTGTAGTTTTGGATTGCAAAAGCTTATGAGAAACACCAGCACCTCAGCAGCTGAAGCAGCTCAGGAGCGGAGCAGAGGGAAGGGGAGCACATGGAGCCAACCTGCAGGCTCTGCTGCCTCCGTGGCTCTTGGCAGGAGAGCCTTGGCTCGTTTGCTCTCCAGTGCTTGCCCAGCTTATTTTTATTTATTTCAAGACTTTGTTGTTGCCATCTCAGCTTTGATCTTTGTTCCCAGGCACTGAGAGTCTAGTCCCTAGTCCTCATTGCTCTCTTCATAAAAGGAGGTGCATAAAAGGTGCTTGGTGGCTTGAGCAAGGAGGATCTCCCCAGGTACATGTGAGCTGAGATCTGCAGTGTGTTCTAGGCAGGGCTGAAGAGAAGCATCCATCTTGCTGCTGCTGCTGGTAGTGCTGTCTGTGATGGGGAGGAGAGGCTGATGGAGATGTTGGAGATGTTCCCACGAGCTCATGTCACAAAACTTTTTGACCATAGGAAGTGGACGTGGACGTGGACGTGGGATAAGTCATACAACAAATCTGGTGCTCTCAGAAGTGTGGTATCTACTTAAACCAGGACTAACTTGATCTGAGAAGGCTTGTGGGGAAAAGTTTGATGCCATGAAATATTCACTGTATAGGTCAGAGAAGAGTTTTCATTGCATCCGGGCTGTGGGTTTTTTCACTTTTGTTCACTGCACCACTGACATGTAAAAGCCAGTGATGATTTTGATTACAGGTGCTGCAGGTGCCTGGGTGAAACAAACCCTGTGCACGTACAGTCCCTGAGGGTGGGAGCCTCAGCAGTCGCAGCAGTTGCATTTTGTCTCAAATTATGTAGTGGGAGTAGGCTCCTTTGTTGTCTAGGAAGCTATTTCATGACCTAGAAAGGCAGATGAAGTGTGGTGTGTCGTTTATAGTGAGATGGAATTCCCCTCTCTGAAGTGCTGGTGAACAGTAAAATAGAAACAACTGTGTTAGCTCTAACCAAAGAGTATCACAAGGTCATAACCTATTTCTGATCTGGTTTGTTCTACTGCCACATCTGCTTTGCTTATGAAGGATGCCTTCCTAATTTGCGTTCTTGAGGTGTAGAAGGAAAACATTACTTGGTTTCTTTTTGCAACGTTATGACTTTTTCACTTGCATTTTGAGTATCAGTGGGAAAAAATAATTAATTCCCAGTGTTTTCTTAAATCTGGCCTAACCTGTTGCACTTGTTGCTGTGGTTTCCTGAGAAAAGAGTGCTGGGTGTTGTAGGGTGACTTGTCCATGCTCTATTTAAAAAGAATGGAAGGTGTGGAAAAACAGTGGTGTCATTTTCCTATCCTGTGCTGCCCGGAGCTGCTCCCAGGGCTCCAAACCCCATCTTCCTGTCCGGGGACACCCCTGCTGTCTCGGGCTCCCTGCGGGGTGGGGGTTTCCCAGGAGGGAATAAATTGCTCAGATCAAGCTCTGGTGTCTCATGCTTTCACTTCCTTTTCCAGCAGTCACACAGTCAGAGGTTACCTGGCAGCCTGGGGACTCAGGGTGGAAGGGCTCGGTGTGGGTACAAGCTGGAGCTGTTTGGTGGAGGTGCCTTTGGCTTGGGGCTGGCTCCTGGTGCTTTCCAGCAGGCTGGGGATTAAAGACAGGCATGAAAAAACCTTATGAAAAAAGCCAGTTCCACATGAGTTGTTTTCAGAAAGAATTGTGGTTTTTTTCTCTTTAAATTCATTCTAGTTTCAGATAAAAGCCTTGTCTCATTCTTCATTCTACTAAGAGCCAAATCTCTTGTCTTTTCCTAGACAGAGTTATTACTAATGACATGTAAGGGAAGGAGGAGGCTTGTTTGCCTGCTTTGGGCTGTTTGTTCCTTCACAGACGTTCCCTACCCCAAGAGACCCTGGGGCTGATGTTCAGGGGATCTGCATGGCAGGAAGGAGGAAGCACAGCTGGCAACTCTCCTCAGGATGCCCCAGTCTGTGGTCCTTGGGGCTCCTTGGCTGTTGTAGCTGAGCAGTGTCACTGCTGGGACTTGGGTTCACCCGTGGTGAGGGGGATGCTCCTGTGGCAGCACATCCCTTGATGCCCTTTGCTGCTGTTGGACCATGTGAGATGGGTGGGTGAAGAGCACCATGCTGGTGTCATGGCCCACTGGACACTTCCCTATGGAATCCAGGCTGGACATGAAACTACTGAAAAACAGGATGACAAAGCACTTGGAACAGATGAGAGGTGATTCTGTGGTGAAGAGGGCTGACCTTTTACTGAAGACAGCACGTGAATAATCCAAAGAGGGACATAAACTGGGAGTCAAATGGGCTTCTCAATGTATTCCATATTTGTAGAAGAATTGGATTCCCCTCCCAGTCCAACTTGCCATGCTATATTTGCAATAAACTATTGGGTCTAATCCCAGTTGTGAGGCAAACAACAGCTTTTGTTGCCAAGCATATTTTCTCACTTGTCACAAATCAGTGGGGTGGAACATATGTCAGAGGAATGTCTGTCCTAGGCTGCCTGGTTGGAAGGTCAGCCCACCACGATGTTCTGTTGGACAGACAGCTCAGCATCTCCAGAGCTGTTCCAGAAACCCCAGCTGGGGGGTCCAAACTTTTTTTTTTTTTTTTTTTTTTTTTTTAAAGATACTGTTCCTGAAGAAAGAAATGTCTGGAGTAGCAGGACATCCCTAACCAGCACTGTACTGCTGGTGTTGGTTTCCACTGTAGTCAACACCAGTTAAGGAGCTTGGCCTTTATCAGCATTTGAGGGAAGAAGTATTGGAGCCAGGGGTTACTGGAAGAGAGGGAAACTTGCAAAATAACTGCTGGAGAACAGGATTGTTTCACTTATTCTGTGTACTGCCAAAGGATGAAATCCTAGCTCCACTGAAGCTGGTGGGAGTTTTGCCACTGTCTCAGCTGGGGCTGGGATTTCAACATGGTATTTGTAAATTCCTGAGATTCAGGGATTCTCATGCCCAGGAGAGGATGTGAACTGTATGAGGACACAAAGAATAAGTGAGTAATAATGATAATAAGGAATACCACTGATAAAAGTTGCATTCATCTAGACTTTAATTGTTACATTTTAAAAATGAGACCAGATGGAAAGTATCCTCAGTAAGCTGAGGGTGGGACTGGTTGAAGTAGTGGCACGTTGATAATGAGCTGAGGTCTTCATCTTGACCTCTCCACGTAAGCATGTTACTTCTAATGTGAGTACTCAAATTGGCCACGGTTTGTCCCAAATAATTTTGTTCTTTGTAAAGCACTGCATCATCCCTGTTGTCAGAGGTATGCTATTTGGTTGTGTGCAGTCACTCTCCAGCTCTGTGCATGGCTGCCAGCATTGTCCTCGCTGGAGAGTGGATGAAGTGAACAGCCTAAGAGAGGAAAAAATGAGACTTATCCTGGTCTGCTGGCCAAGATGTCAACATCAGCCCAAACAACACTTTTCTGAAGGTTTGGGGAGGTGCCTTCACATCCCTCTGTCACTGGCACACCAGTATCATTTCCAGCCCAAATGCAGAACTCCCTCAGGGCCCAAGAGCTTGTCTGGCTGTGGTGGTGATCAGGCACATTGCAGGATCTCTGCAGGCCCATGTTTTCAGAAGTTCCACAGAAATGTCCCTGAGCCCCAGCTCATCGTGGTACCCTGTGTGAGCAGGTCCTGAGGACACGGGCTGTGCTGTCAGCCCGGGGTGCTGCTCTGCTGGTCCTGCTCAGAGGGGGCTGAGGACACCTCCTGAGGACACTGCTGCTCACTGGTGACATCTCATGTGCCACACGTGCAGCCTGAGAGTAACGAGCAGGCATCACCTGGGATATCACCTAATTGGTTTGCAAATATTTACAAAAGCCAAATCCCAAAATCCTCCGATTACAGATGTTCCCTCTCCCGGGTGGATTAGCAGCCCTGCAGCTCATTCTGAGCGTTGCTGCTGTCCTTAGTTTGCCAAGGAATTTTGTTTTCTCTGATATCCCTGCCACTGTGCTTCAGAGAAGCTGAGGAAATTGTGTTTCTTGAGTTTTCTGCTTCTGATTCTCCATATTAAATAACAGGACTGCTCATACTTGTCACTCCCTTCTTAGGAACAGAACCAAACAAACTGGAAGGGAAAAAGCAGCAAATCTGAAATCCAGCTGTGCAGCTGAGCTCACGGGGACTTGAGGAGCTGCTTAGCACCCTTGTTTGCAGAAGGGCTCACCCTGTTCTTCTCCTTTGACACTGTAATTTCATACATTTGAATAAAATCATGTCAGTGTTTTAGACAAACTTCCATGAAAATGTGACCAGCTACACAATTTTGTTTAGTGTTTTGCTTTCTGCTTTTTGGGAGATGTTTTCACCTCTTCCTAAGGCAATTTGGTAGGGTTTTGTTTATTGATTTCTGCTAAAAGTTCCTACAAATTGGAAGCTCAGAAGCACAGGTTGTGAGGTGGCTGTTCTGGTGCAGACCTGTGGCATTTGTGTTCCCATCCTGATGGTGTTGGGCAGAGCCAGAGCTGCTGAGTATTCATCTTAAGGGTTGCTCTTCATAGCAAGGAGCTTATTTTTAATGCAGCAAGGGAAGCTCTCAACGTGGAATATTGAAAAAATGTGTACTGGTTGAACCAAAGAAGGGTGTGAGCCCCGTTTGGGTCATTTCTTTGAGAAACCTTCAGCTTTCTCAGTATAACTTGTTAATGGTGTTCTCAGAGGCATCCCATTTCGTTTTAGTTTGACAGATCAGTTTTATTCAGTGTAACTAAGGACCTGCCAACGTTATGTGAGCTCCAGGAGTTACCAGCCTGCCCCTGTACAGCACTGTCCCCTGTACAGGTGTCTTCAGCTGTGAGGAGAAGCAGTTCTGTTGCTGCAGCTGCTCAGTAACCCTTGTGCACAAGTGTGAAGCTGCAGAGGTCAGGCTGACCAGAGGGCTTTTCCTTAGATTGCAACAGCTCATTCCAGAGCTTTGGGGAAGAGGAATGAAAATACAAACATTTGCAGTCCAAACTTGGGCCTGAGTTGTCATCTTCAGCTTCTCTCTAGTGGTCAAAGCAAACCTCTCTTGCCCTGGTCCCTTTGGAGATGCTGTGCTGTGTGAACTCCCCTGCACTGCAGGAGATGGATGTTCTCCTGGGCTCCTGCCTGCTCCCTGGGCAGCAGCTGTGAAGGGCAGAAAAAGGCTTCTCTGCCTGCTGGTGTTTTGTCATGGTTATCTGAAAAGGCTCCTCAAGAGCAAGCTCACTGTGATTGAAAGGAGGGAGCCTGTCCAGAGCAGCAGCACAGTGACTCTGGAAGCAGGGGAGTGACAGTGTGGGGCCCTGTGGCTGACTCACAGAGACCTCTGGAGCTGACCAGTGTCATTTTCTCTGTTATTGCTTCTGCCTTTGCATTAATGACACCAGCAGTGCTTCATTTTGTTTTCTGCTGCAAACCTTTTCCACTTAACATGCAGCAACAGCTCCTGGGGTCGTTGGCCATCTCCCTTTGTTTGTGTGGCTGCTCCTAGCTGGGAGGCTTCAGGGTGGTGGCTTGTGGGCTTTCTTTGCCTTGTCACAGTTGTTAAGATCTGTTCTGGAGACCACCTTGACTTGTAATCCTCTATCAAAAGAGAACTAGAGATGAAAATGTGGCTTTTATTTGTTCTTGCTTTGTTTTTTCCAAGTATCTCTGCTCAGGAAAGCAGAGAGCTGTAACGCCAGCCCTGTGTTGGCACCAGCAGGAGTGGGAATGTAAAATCCATATGGGATGTAGCAAAATTTCCACTGACCTTGCATGGGAAGGAAGCTCTTCTCAGCAGGGGAATGTTATGTCTTCAAAAGTGTTTTGTTATGAAACTGGTACCTTTGTATGCTGTAGAGATGGAGCAGTGAGCTTTCAGGAGGTGGTTGCTCTTTGCCACCCTCTACACTCCAACACCAGTTATTTTGAGACCTCAGTTGCAATGAGAATTTAATTCCTTCTCTGCTTTTTTAGCAGTCATATTTTATTTTTTTCAAATGGTATTTCTGGCATTGCATATGTGCCTGGATTGTCTGTCATTTCTGGGTGTGCAGCAGCTCATCTATGAGTGAGGGCTGATGTTTGTGTGCATCAGGGGAGCCAGGGCCATGTAGCAGTGCTGTGTGGAGGCAGCATCCCTGCTCTGCATCCCTGCTCTGCATCCCTGCTCTGCATCCCTGCTCTGCATCCCTGCTCTGCATCCCTGCTCTGCATCCCTGCTGCATGTCCTCTGCCCAGGGCCTGGGCCCTTCTGGCCACCATGTGCAGTGTCCTTGTGCCTGCAGATGGGATGGATGTAGGTCAGCAAGCAGAGTGCTTTGGGTACTGCAGGGGCAGTTACACAGGTGCCCAGGCAGACTTCAGGAATGGAAAATGGCTCTGCTGGTGGCCAGGTGCAGTGGGATGAGTCCCTCTCCAGGACTGCATATGAACCTCAGATGCATTTTTGTCAACACTCGTGCTACCTGCTCATAAAGCATCAAGAACACAAAGTGCTGTAAAAGCAGTGCCTGTGGAACATCCCACATAAGGCAACTGATTAGCTTTAGAGTTTTCAGCATTTGTTATTTCCAAGGAGCTTTTGTCTTTTAGGTGACCTTCACACAGCCTGCAGCCCCATTACTGCCATGGTTAAATTACCCACTAATGAGATTGCTGCAGGTGTCCTTGTTCTGCAGCTCTCCAAGTTCACCTGTCAGGCTGTGAGTGGCTGGGGCTTGCACAATAATTGCTTTATGAAGAAATGTTGAAAAATATCGGATTCTTATAATGTCAGTTTTAACCTTCTCCACGTGGGATCCTCACAGATTTGAAGATCTTGAAATTATCCATGAATCTTTCTGGTTTCAGTCAGTGCTTTGCATGAGCATCACTTTATAGTTTATCAATCCAGCACTGAGTATGGAGAATGACTGGGTCTGACCTTCTGGAAGCCTACGGTGTTTTGAGAGGACCTGAGAGACTTTTAAGTCATTGAGCCAGAGCCAGGTCTGGTTTGCCAGTTAACCCAGCAGTGCTGGGGGATGTGGGTGTGAGGGAGGGTGTGTGCTGTGCCAGCTTCCTGCAGGTCACTGTCACCTCCTCTGTAGGTGTTCAAATGATCATGTATGGAGAAATAATGTGTCAGTTTATATGCAAAGAACTCAGAATTTCACGCGGTGCTGGGGAAATACTCTTTTTTTAGTTTTGAAAAGGCAATTGAGAGTTCCGAGGGCTGCTCTCTGTGTACAGCCACAGCTGTTTATTTTGACACAGAGCAAGGTTTTAATATGAAACTGGTGAATGAAATTTTTCATCTCCCTCCTGGAATAGGATTTTGTTGGCTTTAGCAACCCCTGTGTTAAACCTGAGGCTTGCGAGGGAGCCTGCTCTGGCAGTACCCGTGTGCTTTGCTCTGAGACAAGGACAGACAACCCTGCTGGCCAGGGCTCGCTGCTGACCTTGTGTTTTCTCCCTCTCCTCCCTTGTGTGCATCCAGAAATCCGAACTCAGCTGGTGGAGCAGTTCAAATGTCTGGAGCAGCAGTCGGAGTCGCGCCTGCAGCTGCTGCAGGACCTGCAGGAGTTCTTCCGCAGGAAGGCAGAGATTGAGCTGGAATACTCCCGGAGCCTGGAGAAACTGGCTGAGCGCTTCTCCTCCAAGATCCGCAGCTCCAGGGAGCACCAGTTCAAGTAAGCAATTCCCAGGGGCAGAATGGGGCAAAACGATGGGCCCGAGGCTGCCTGGAACACCAGGTGTTTGCAGCTGCACGGGGAGCAAACAGCATCAGTGGTGACTCTGGCTGCCTCCTCCCTGTGCAGGGATCACAAGGCAGCTGGAATGGCTGTTTCTAAGACTTTCACCACAGCATTACTGTGCTGCACAAATTAGATCTACTATGGACTACTTTGAGCAGTACAGTAAAAACATGAATCAGGGACTAGGAAAAAATCAGGCCTTTTTTTTTTTTTTTTTTTTTTTAAGAGGCTTGAATTCAGGCACTGATTTGGTTGTGGAAATAATTATAGGCCCACTTTATAAGCCCTAGCTCTGTATGTAGTCCCAGCCTTGCATGTCAGAGTGCTGCACATTGCACACAGACCTGCTCATAGGCTCAGACTTGGACGCAGTGTCTGGAAATCTTATTTATTGCAGTATTTGAAATGAAGTCTATGTTTTCTGTGTACACACCCGTACAGAGTTGCAGCTACACACATCCATACAGGAAATATTGTGAAACAAAGCTTTGAGTGTGAGCTGGATGCTGGAGTTGTGTGAGACTCAAACTGATGATCAAAATTGTAACATCCCTGAATGTGTGAATATGTGCAGGTTTCCAAAGCAGCCTCTTTTCAGTTTAACCACACGCTCAAGCTTGCCTAGAATAAAGATCTGAGAAAAAAAGAACCCAAGAAACAAACTTGAGGCAGAGTTTCAGTCTGGATATGACTGTGATTGTGGTGTGGGTATGAGGCCAGTCCATGGCCAGCAGGGTTTGTGCCCAGGGCCAGCAGCACTGCCTGCAGCATGCCAGCTCCAGTTCCCCACCTCTGCCTCCTGTGGCCACTGCATTTGTCTCTGGCTCTTCTTCTGACAGCAGTGTCTGTGAAACAGTCTTTCAGATGGGATTATGCCCTTTGCTCAAAATGAAACTTGTGGCATTCAATTCAGTGGCCAAAGATGACAGCTTCTGTTCATCTCCTTTCCCAGAAAACTGAGGGGTTTGCCTGGCTGAGGCAGTCAGCCTTGCTAGCCCTTGGCTCTTAACAGTCTTTTTCTTTCTCTAACCCCTTGAGATTATTTTTTTTTTCCTATTTCAGCTGCAAGAGCAGAGATTGCTGCTGCTACATTACTAAATCCTATTTATTCCATATTACTAAATCCCATTTAATCTGTTTACTCAGTCTCTCTAGTGAGCAAGGCTTTACTGTTGTCTTATGCAAAAGTCTGCTGAAAATGACTTGCGACTTGAATCCTGTCTGTCCTTTTTGTAGCTGACTGTTGCTGTCAGTGGAGTGGTGCTGGGCTGGCTGCACTGGGTCAGGTGTAGGGAATAACTGTCCAGGAGAAGCAATGGGTCAGTACAGGCTTGGGAAGGTGCTCTTGTTCAGGAGCCCACAGGGGCTCACTCTGTGTGTGTGTCCCCTCATGTGTTTTTGTTCCAGACTGCTTTGTTACCTGCCCTTTATTAGATTCATCTGCACTGCTTCCCCAGTTTGCTCATGAATGTTGTTATTCTGATGAGGCTTTTGACACTAAAGAAATATGGTTTCTCCAGCTCTGCCTTTGTCCCTGTGTAGCCATGTGCAGCAGGCTGTGCCAGCCCTGCTGCATGGTAATTGCTGGTGCTGGTGACACTCATCCATGTTTTCCTCTGGGGCTGTTTTGTCCCTGTGAGCACAAAGAGATTTTCTAGGGTCACTGTGCCTTCTCCTCTCTGGGTTCAGGGAGCTGCACCAGCCCTGGTGCCCTGGTGTGGCTCCCAGTGTCTCAGGTGGGCAATAGGAAATGTTTTGCTGCAGTTGTGTCATTTCTGGAACTTTTCGTTCACTTGTGATCAATTTGCCTTCAGCACCTGGAGAGCAATGCAGGCTTCTCTTGTGCTGAGATGGAACCTGTCAAAATTAATTAACCTTTAATCAAATGTGAAATGTTTTCTGTAATTTTCCTGAAAAGGGACTTTTTCTGACCATCTCGGGATGCCCCTTGTCCCCTCAGCCTGCTGTGTGGGTGCTGCTGGGGACTGCTCAGGTCACCCCCAATGCCTGCTGCTGCTCATGGGGAGCTCTGTGCTGGCTGCAGCCCGAGCTGGATTCAGCCCATCATAAATATTCATCTCACATGAATGCACTCATGTTGTGCACAGACACTTTGTGTTAATGTTGGATGCAAAACATTTTCTCCAGCACTGTTTAGAGGACTGAATGCAGCACAGCTGATTGCATGGCAAATAGGCTTTTCCTGAAATGGAGGTGATGGATGTGACAGCCATAGTAATAGTGCAAAGTGGAAAAAAAGAAAGAAAACTATCTGTCTTGCAGAGCACTGAAGGGATGTGTCTTCTCCTGTCCCATCAGAGCTCAGACACACACGTGCTGGGTCTCCCTGCTGGTCCTGGTCCAAGCAGCAGCTATGGGCCAGCACCCAGACCTGTGCTTTTTTGAAAATTATGTGCCTTTTCAACTTGTTTGCTTGAATTTTTTTTTTTTTTTTTTTTTTTTTTTACAATTCCCTAGGAAAGATCAGCACCTGCTTTCCCCTGTGAACTGCTGGTATCTGGTTCTGACCCAGACCCGTCGGGAGAGCAGAGATCATGCCACCCTGAATGACATCTTCATGAACAATGTCATTGTCCGGCTGTCACAGATCAGTGAGGATGTCATCAGGCTCTTCAAAAAGGTAACCAAAGCAGTGATTGAGTGAGCATCCATCCTTGCCTTTTAGTCTGAAAAAGAAGCTTTATGTAGACTTCTACAAAACTCTGCCCCTCCAGAAGTCTAAAGAGGTACAAAAAACCCAGCACTTAAATCAGAGAAAGTTAACAGGACTTTGAGCTCTGGACAGTTCAAATGTCAAACCATGCTAACTTAGGGCACATAAAATTCTCAGGGACAATTTGCTAAAGAATTAAAGCAAACAAAAACTTCACCAGCATCACAAGGAGGAAACCTTCCACATGCTGTGGAAGGGGTGGGGAGCAAAAGGCTGGGAGGTTACAGCTGAAGGCCGAGTGGATGCTTGAGCTTGGTCTGTGTTATGCAAAAGCTTAGACTAGAAATTTTGCTGGGGGAGTGATGGTGTTAGCAAGCTTGAGGAACCTTATCCAGCTGAATCATCATTAGATGTTGCAAAGCAAATCTCTACAAGTGACTATCACTTACAAGTCTTTCCAGGTGATATTTATCCAAGAATTTAAAAGAAAGTGAGCTATAAACCAAGTGACTAGCAGTGTGGTGTGACCTGATGCTTACACTGTCAGTGCCAGAGAAATGAATGGTGGAAAACATTATTAATGTGTTTTCAAAGACTCCTGGAGAGCTGATCTGTTGATCAGCATCCTAACTTTAAAACCAGCCCTGTTGGGTAAAACTTAGTAAAGAGCACAATGACAGGCACATAGGCAGGTACAAGAGAGGAGTCAGCATGGCTCTCTGAAGGGAAGAGTCATGCTTGTTAAAGCTAGTGGAGATATTCCTGGGAGGCAGTGATCATGTGGATAAGCTGGCACAGTACCTTCCGTGTCTTTGCAGGCTTTGGAAAAGGTTCCTTGCTGATTTTCTTAAAGAAAATAAGCTGCTGAAGAATAAGGAGTGGTTGTTTCCTGAATTAATGACTGGTTGAAAGACAGAGAACAAAGGGAAGGAGAATTTCAGTTCCTAATAAATTATTTGAAGAAAAGGATGAATAGTAAGATGACAGAGTCTGCCGATAATACAGAATTATTGATGATAACCAAATTAAAAATTAGCATCAAAGACCTGCAGGAATCTTGCATTCAGGTGGACCAGGACTCCAGTTGAAAATGAGGGAGTGAGTAATGTGGTAAGAGGATGAGAAGTCAGAGGCAGTGTGTAGGAAGTGAGCAGGGGTGAGGACCTTGCCGTGCTTGCCAGTGAAAACCACCAGCAGTCAGCAGGCACTGGGCAGGAGGAGGAGGGAAAAAGGAAAGACTTTTCAACATCGTTGGTTCTACATATTACATTTGCAATATTATGGGTAATGTTACATGTTTCTTGCCTCATACCATGCATTTCAAAGCCAGATGTGTAACCTGGCCTGCCTGTGAGTTTTTATGGCCAGTTTCCTCTAGTTTATAGAGCTGACCTAGAAATTAAACTGCAAGGTCAGGTTTGTGTTTGTGGATCTGATACAGGACATCATCCACTTTCCTACCCTTCTGGCCTCCAGAAGCTGAACAAATTTGAAGTGTTTTGGTTAGTTGGGTTCTAAGTTGGTATCAAAATCTCTTTTCTATTTGCATTTTACTCTGGACCTGGTTTTGAGATGAATATTGAGATTGAATATTGAGAAGAATATTCTACATCTGTGAATGGTGGATCTCATTTTGAACCATAGAATAAATTCAGACAACGTTCAAATAAGGGCACAAGAAGTGTTGGAAGTGTTTTTCTTTCAGTAAGTCAGCAGTCCTCATCTATTCTGGTGCTGTGGAGCACCCACGGGTGGCTCTGGTGTGACATTGCAGACCCAGGCTGGGGCTGGGGGAGGCTGTGGAAACCTTTGCTGTTCCTCTCCTCCTGTTCAGGGCAGTGTGCTGGGTCCCACAGTTGTTTTCCATCAGGAACACATCTCCAGGCCCTGGGAGGGGCAGACCAAGGCAGAGGAGGCTTCTGAGCTGAGCTGCTTTGAAAGAGCCCAGGGCTGAACGTGGTTCAGATCAGCTCTGGGTGGCTTCATTTTGGTGGTGGCTCAGCCTGCAGCTCCTCCTCCCAGTCTCCCCAGTGTCCCACAGGGCTTGAAAGGTGTGTGGTTTGGGGTGGGATGCAGAGCTGCAGGAAACCAGGAGTGGAAATCGGGTTTGACTCTCCAGCTCTGCCTTTGCAGTGTGGCTGCCCAGGGCTGGCTCTGGGGGGGCTCTGAGGGGTGTTGTCTTCTCTTCCCCAGCAGCAGCTTTCCTGGGAAATGCAGGACCTGGAGATGGAGTGCTGCTCTCGTGGGTGAGGAGTGATGTCCCATCAGTGAGCACCGAGGAGCTGTGCTGGTATTTAGGGGTGTCACAGAGGTTCTGGAGTTGGGGTGCTGCAGGGGGACCTGCAGGCAGGTCAGGGACAGGGCAGTGTGGGGAACTGGTATCCTCTGCTTGGGCATCCCTGGCCTGCAGCTTTGCCCATGCAAAGGAGCAGCCACCCCCCTGCCTGCTCGAGCAGACGGCAGCCCTGCTGAGGAGAAGGAAAGCAGAGGAAGAAAACTCAACTGGGCAGATTTCCCTGGAGCTTCCAGTGTCAGTCACGTTCCTGGCACAGGAGGAGATTATCAAGGCAAGTGTTAGTGTTGCTAATAGGCAGGCAATAAATGGAGAAGCTCAGATATGTCACTGCAGAGATCTGACCTGATCTGTGGAGGGAGTAAGGCCCCATCACCAAGGAATCTCTGAGCAGAGCATGTCCTCCTGGCAGAGGCAAACCCAGGCTGGGGGATGTGCTGCTGACCCCTCGGCCAGGCAGGTCTTGTCTCCCCTTTTACCTCCTGCCTTGGCAGAACTACGTTTGCTGCTTCTTCCCAGTATGGAACACAGGAAATTATATGTTTGAGGCAGAGCATTGCTATGTCCGAAATAACTGTGCTGTGTTGTTCCCCAGTGTGAGATTTAATTATGTTCCATGGCAGTGAATTTAATTATGCCACATACTGTGGTGCCCTGGATGGAGATTTAATGAAGAAGTGCTGTCTATCTGGAAGGGGAGTTCTCTTCTTTGTCTTTAAAATAGGCATTCTTCCTTGCCAGCAGCCCATGTTGCTTCTTCACCTGACTTGGATTGCAGTAACAAACCTGCTAAGCTGAAGCCCTTGCTATCCCAGCCAGCAACCCTGTATTTTAGGAGGAACAGAAGGCATAAAGCAAGTGGCTGAACTGGAGTTTGGGCTTTGTGGATGGTATCAGGAACTGGGATGACATTTAGACATTGTCTCCCATAACACACACATGCAGTTTCTCTGTTATAAAAGGGGAGGCAGCAGATGTGGAGAAGATGTGAGTCCTTCAGCTTCCCACCCACCTGCCTCTGGAAGCAGGTTGGACACTGCCCTTTGGGATGCCAGGAGATTTTGGTGATGCTGGAGGCCACTTTGTTCTCCAGTAGCAGGAGGCAGGGTGTTTGGTGTGTAGTGTCTGTAAGCACCTGGGTCTTTAAATGTAGTTACCCACCTGTGGTGTCCCTCCCGTCTCGGGGTGACTCACGGGAGCGATGCTCTGCTGGCGACTGAAACATTTGGTGTTGCTCTATTTAGGAGCCTAAAATTAGGTTTGAAAATTATGGCTTTGTGGACTTCCCCTTGGCCACACAGGAAGCCCAGGGCAGAGGCAGGAGCTGCAGCTGACTTTGGGCTGTTTCTCTTACCACCACATGCCCAGCTCCTGTGCCTGGGGCTGTGGCTCACCCTCCAGGGGTGCTGGAGGGGCTGCCTGTGCCTCTGAGCCCCTGCAGACCCCAAGTTAAAGAACTCACATTGTAGATGTGTCTGGGAGGGATGCACGCTGCTGGTGGCTCTGTTGCTTATTAGCAAGTCACAGTGGGATTTTTGAGCCCAGTTAGTGAGTGCCAGCATTTGCGGGGAGGGGGACTGGGGTTTCCAGCAGAGGAGGTTTCCAGATGGCTGGGGGTACTTAGCACCTTCTGCTAACTGGCATCTTCTTGGCATCTCATGCACATAAGAATGGGAGCAGTGTGCATCAGCTGAGCTTCTGGAAATGGGACTCTTCCAAATACCCTGATGTTAATTCACAGATAAACTAATTACTGGAGTGCTTTGGCATTCAATTCTAGCTTTTCATCATCTGAGGTTAAGCTTCTTAAGTATGTAGGTTGTCCAGTTAACTTTAATTGGGAGACCTCTCTGTGTTGTGGGCTTCTTGATGTTGTTTTCCCTGACTGTGTGCACAAAAATGCGTGGAGTTATTTGGGGAAATCTGAAAGAAATGTCTTCCTTTTTTTTTTTTTTTCTTATTGTTGTTTGGTTTGTTTTGTTATTTTTTTAGCGGGGAAGAAAAGGGGTGTCTATACTTAGTTTAAGCACATTTTTGAGCTGTAATGGATGTTTCCTAGCCAAGAAAGTTCTACAGAGAGCTGTGGGGTGTAATTACAAGGCATGCAGGAAAGCAGTGCATGCACATCTCACATCTGCAGGAGCATCCAGCTGCTGGATTTCTGAGCAGAAGTGGGCTTGATCTGGAGCCAAGCTGGGATGTTCAGCAGCTCCCCAAGTTGTGGCCTCTGCTGTGCAATGCTGCAGGATATGGGCCATGGGTCTGCTTCATCCTGCCTGGCCAGAGAAGTGAAAAGACAAACTGCTAATGGGGTTGCAGCAGGCAGGGGCGTCGGGAGGAAGATGCCACGAGCGTGCTCATGGGGAGCGTTCTCCTGAGCTTCCTGAGCTTTGGCGGTTGCAGTTGTGAAATTGGACCCTTTATTGTATAACTGTGGTGTAGCTGTTTCACAATATGATGCCCTTTTTTGAGAGATTGAGAATTTGGTTTACTTGGTCAGAAGAGTGAAAATGAGCTACTGAAGACAAACCAAGGGAGTGCAGGTCATGGTCAGGGTGAGCCTAAAGCTCTGAGCCCTGACCCTTGGCGTTCAGAAATGCCAACCTTGATTGGAATTGCAAATATAGCAGCAGGTATCTCTGATTAATCTATCAAATCCTGATAGATTGACAGGTGGTACTGTATGATTGGAGAATGCAAATGTAAGAGATTTGTCTACCCACAGTTGTTTATTGTTTAATTTAAGCAATGCAGGGGAACTAACGTAGCACTGAAACACAGGCAGCTCTGTGTGGAGAATGCATCAGCTACTTCCCCATATCCAGGAATGCAGATTTTGTTAAGAAATAGACAAAGCCAAGCTATAAAACACTCCTTTGGCTATGGAGCAGGCCCAGCTTCCATGCACCCTGCCAGTCTTAACCCAAAAGAAGTCTCCAAAATGGGGGAGGACGTTATGGGTCAGATCCACGCGGTTGGAGTTGACTGTGGGCTGCAGACAAATACTGCCAGTGGAAGGGCAAAGCAATGCTGTTTGTACTTCCAGATTCCCTGGGTGTTTGCAGGATACATAGATTGTATCCTTGTCATGGTTTCTGAAACCCAGGCTGGGTGATCCATGGGCAAACATCAGCCTCAAACAAGAATGCAGCAGTTCTGAAACAGCACGAGGATTTGCTGTGATGGATGTGTTCATGTTTAGAACTGTGCATTTTATTTTGTTAGGGATTTGTAGAAAATGAAATCAAAATGCCAGTTTACTTTTAAACTTCACCATTGCAGGCAGATTGTAATAGGAGGCCATCTGTATTTTGGTTTTAATGTTTAGAAGTGGAAAAAACAGAGCCCAGCTGTGGGTTGGCAGCCCTGTCATTGATGTCTTTTCAGCTCCTGGGGCAGGAAGGATATTAGGCAGGAGTTCTGAAGTGGTGTAAATAAGGCCCCTGGGGCATCTCTCATGCTGTGAGGCTGCTTTGTTTTTTTCAAATAATACCTAGAATTAAAATGTACACGGTTTTGTTAATGCTGCTGCAGAGCAAAGAATGGCAAATCTTGTGTTTGGCAGGGAAGTCGAGGGGGCAGGAGGTATCTGAGATGGGCATTGCCAGAAGCCATTTGTGCTGCCAAGGTCCACCCACTCCACTGGCAGCTGAAAGTAGAAAAGAGAAACTCTGCAGGCCAGAGAGAGAGTACTGGGGCTTTGTTCCCTGTGGGATGGGTGTGAAAGCTTTTGCTGGTAGGTGACAGGGTCCACCTGGGCACAGGGCTGGGAACCAGCCTGTTCTGACTTTGGCAGGATCAGGGTGGTCACTTGGTTTAAGGGAAGAGCAACTCATTGCTTCCATCTCCTACCAGCTCAGCAGTGTCCCCAGGCTCTGTTCCTTCTGCTGCTGTCCTGGTGTCCCAAACCAGTCCCCTGGCAGCACTGGACTGAGATGGCTGTGCATGGAGGTTTTGGAAGGAATAGTTTTCCCTCCCAAATGTGTTTGCCTTTCAGAAAGCCATGTCGAGAGCATAACAGAGTCTCAGCTCTTCTTATTCTTTTCTTCCAGAGTAAGGAGATTGGCTTACAGATGCATGAAGAACTCCTGAAAGTCACCAATGAGCTTTACACGGTGAGTAGCCCGTGCCCAGCCTGCACAGCGTGGGGACATCACCAATGTCATTTGTTAAACAAAACTCCTCTTCAACGTTCCAGTGACTCCAGGAGGCTCTCTCCCTCCTGCCATCCTGCAGCACAGCCAGTTCCTCTTGTGCTTGTTAGGAGCCTTTCACCCTTCACTGGTTCTGACAGCAGCAGAGGAGGATTTCCCAGCGGTGCCCCCGTGCAGGGCTCCTGCTGCCCCATCAGGCGGCCGGTCGGACCGTCTGGTTGTTCCACTTCAGCATCAGTGGAGGTGCTTTGGGTGTGATCCAGTGTGATCCCTGGTGTCCATAACATTCTCACCTGCCCAGCTCTTCTACACCGTGTTGCATTCAGGCCCCCTTCAGTTTTTCACGTGGGTGGTGATCCCTGCCAGGCGCTAATGGCTCTGAAGTTGTGCTTGGAGCTGGCAGTGCTAATATGTGGCTGAAACTTGACCTGCTCCTGTGAGTCTCGTGGCCTGTGGATGATGGCTGAACATGACCTTCTGCTGAGGAATGCATAAAACTTTTATCTTGTGTTAGCTCAGCTTCATCTCCCTGCTCCAAGGAGCACTTTGGCTGCAGCACTGTCTGTGCCTCCAGGTGAAATTGTACCCCGCTGCTCAGGACATGGTTCTTCAAGCAGGTTTTTGTAGAAAGGCAGTAAAAGTCTGTCTCACTTCTGTCTCTTGCCCTGTTAACAAGTGTTTGTTTTATTTTGTGTTTTTTTATTTATTTTATTTGTGGTTTTGGAGCAGCAAAGCAATATGAAGTCTGTCTTGTGTTGGCAAATTGAGACAATGTATTTGCTTTCTCTGGTTGTATCTGTTACTGGTACATAAATAACGCTGCAGTAGGCTTAATCCTAGGGAATTGCTTTAGTCTCCCCTTTTGAAAAATAGGCCTAAGCAGCAGAGCATGAATGATACTATTTGAAATTTCTGCCATAAATCTTCTCTTACCGGGTTTGTTTCTGCATTGGTTGCTGAAGGGTGCAATTCTTGTCAGACCTGCAGTGTGGGTGGACAGCCAGGTTGGATTAAAAACCCTGTGTGAGATTTGGGAGTGTGCTGCTGATGGTTGGATGTCCCAAGCTGTGTTAGTGATGGTGGCTAATTAAGAATAATTACAACAGCAGCATGACAGGTACAAAGCAAGGGAAAACCAGCAAGGGTTGGGCTGACCTTAATACCCATGGGCCAGCGTGCTCAGAACCCAGACACGGGACAGGAGCATCACCTGAGGGACAGGATTGGGTCAGTTTGAGGATCAGGAGTGTGCAGAGGTCTGAAGTGTGTGCAGTTGGACAGGGAAGAGCACAGAGAGGAATTTTTCTCCTGCTGAGTCTGTGGCAACACTCTGCTGTGCTGGAGCTGAGATTTCCCCCTGTTCACTGATGTGCTCCCACACATGGAGCAGAATGTGTTTGAGTGGTAAAAGAGACTGGAAGGGCTGGAAGAGCTTGGTGTTTTCTTTGAGCTGACCTTGCTGCTAAGATAACAAACCCACTGTGTCTTCATCTGGGAAGGAGCAGGGAAGAGACAGATAATTTCAGAAACAATGATGAAGCATGAAGGCAAAGCAGGCCCTGCTGGCAGCCACCATCATCTTAACACTGTGCAGTTCAAACCAGCCCCCCTTCAATCTGGGGTTTTCTTTCCTTGAGACATAAGGTAAAACAGGCACAGTTGCATCCATGGCTTGCAGGTCAATCCAGCCGGGGGGTGGTGGTTTGGGACCTCTTCAGTGCTGCCCTGATGTTGGCATCTTGGGTACCAGGAGCAGCACGTTCCATAACTGTGGCTGCTGACAGGCTCAGGCACAGGATCAGGAGTTCTGCTAGAACCTCAGCTGGCTGCTGTCAGTGCAAGGAATGACTGTTTATCTTGACCATGGCCAAGCCTTGTACCTGCAGTGCCTCTGTGCCCTGCCTAGGCTGCTTCTTAAACCTTTCAGAGGGGCATTCTGTGCACTGTGTGAAAACTATATAATTTTTTACAGGCTTCTCAGGCATTCACTGTCTCAAACTTCAGCCAAAATAACTAAATTGATTTTAATTCAGCCTTGTTGCTGTTCTGATGCAAGTCACTCTGTGGACTCTATGTGGAAAGAAAGAAACCCAAAACCCATGCTGATTTTAATGAAAAAGGAAGTGGATGACTTTCGTTCTGAAGTAGGAGTTGCTTGCGAAATATTCTGCACAGAAATAATTCAGCTGTGAATTAGAACCAGCTTCATTCTTTTGATTCCTGCATACAGTCTCCAGCAGACAGGTACCAAGTTGGGTCCCTGAAGGATGGAGGTTCTGTGTTTAGTGCCCTGAAACCCATCAAAGTACTAGGAGATTCCTTGTCACAGGGTGACGAAAGCAGATTAGTAAGTGTGAAATGAATTGTGTTAATTAAAAATAATATCTACAGATACATTACCTGGGTTAAAAACAATGATAGTCATCATTCCTTGTGTAGTAGGAGGTGAATTGTCTGGAGGAAATGCTGCCTTTCCATCAGGAGAGGTGGATCAGAGCCTTAATGATGAACAGTTTAGAAATGCAAAGTACTTCTAGCTGAAGACAGCAAACAGTGCCATTTATGGCCATTGTGCTGGCAATGGCCTTTATCCAGAACCTGTTATTAATACTGGAAAACACAACTTGTGTTGTTAAATAGCTAATGAACATTGGAACATCTTTTTCTCCCTTCGTGGCAGCCAATTAATGTATTTGCAGAAAAGATTCCAGGGACGCAGCTGTGTCAGTTTTTCTTCATGACACAAGAGTGTAAGGGGCAATGTGACTCCATTGCCAGCACCCTGAGGCACGAGGGAATTGCAGATCAAAGGGCTGATTGCTGCAGTGCAGCTACTTCCCATTCAAAGTGAAGGCAGATATTACACCAGACAGCAATGTCCCCTGAATCTGCAAGTGCAGGCTGTGCTGCATGGCTACTGGTGAGGACCAGGGTCAGCACAGTGAGCTGTTCCAGGCATCTGCTTCAGCAACATGGATGGGGAAGATATTTTAATGGAATCGGGTCCTTTGCACTTTGTTAAAGAGACTTTTAGAGACGTTTTATACCTGGTTCCTGTGTTACCTTTTTGGGTTCAAGCAGGGATAGATTACAGAGGAGGAAAAAAGAGCCTTTGTTAGGGAAAACTTCTCTGGTCATTAGCAAGTCAGTAGGAGCCTGGGCAAAGGTACTGGTCATGGACCTGTGCTGTGGGGCTCTGTGCAGTGGTGTCCTGCCTTGCTCCTGACATTCCCCTTGCCACCACCAGAGCCACTGGAGCCCAGGGGAGCAGGGACAGCAGTGTTGTCCCCACACTGCAGCAGCCTTAGCACCTCTCTGTTTGCTGGGAAACCTCCCATTCCTGCCTGACTGCTGAAGTGCAGGACTTCTCACTTTCCTCAGAGTTTTTAATGAAAAGATGGAGATGTAGAAGATGAGAAGGGCTCAGCAAAGCCCTCTATTCTTTCCTCTTTGGAAAAAAAATCCATATATTGTCTATGTGTGCACCTCGTGATGTTCACCGCAGAAACCGCAGTTTGAGATATGTGGCTCAAATCTATTATAACTTGAGGATTTTGTAGTGAAGCAGCTCAGGAACAAGGCACAAGCCTTTGCCTAGTATTCCTTGCAGTTGCCTAGAACTGTAAGTGCCAGTGAGGGCACATTTGTGCAGGCTCTGCTGCAGCACTTGAAGCCTGCTTACAGCTGACGTTGTGCTTGGCAAGAGGAGAGATGATATGCTGGAGCCTGACCTCCTCCAAGCTAAACACTCCTGGTTCCTGCTGACAGCCACTGCCAAGGAAAACTCTATTTTCTTCACTAAGGCTTGTCCAGAGTTTCCCTTCTTTTGTGGGTTCCCCCTCCTCTTTAATGGGGGCCTGGAGGCACCTCCTGTGAGACTCATCTTCAGCCAGAGGTCAGGCACCTCGAGTCCTGTCAAGGCAATGCCAAATAACACATCCAGGGCCTGAAGGGAGGTGATAGAAGGGGACAACGTGACTAAAGGCATAAAGAGAGAAGAGCAGATGTGTTGCTCTTGCCAGCTCCATTAAAATGATCACAGTGTGCCCTTGGGGCTTTTCTATCTGCAAGGAAAGGCTGTGGTAGAAGTTTTGACTGCAGGAGTTTTCCTGGCAGCAGATCAGCATCCTCTATCCAGAGTCACTGATGGTGATCTTGAGCTTAAAGGACTCAGTGTTGCTGCAGTCTACCTTGGCTCTGACCTTGCTTGCTGGTGACAGCAAGAGGAGAACTGAGTGGTGACAGGAGACAAGCACCATTTCTTCTTGGACGTTGCAGCTCCTCCACCTTCCAGATGGGTTCTGTTGTCAGGATGGCAGAGCAGGGTTTGTGTTGAGGGTCTGGCTTAGCAAGTTCACGCGTAGGAGCAGACGGGTTGGGTGAAAAGTGACTTCAGGTTGACTTTGGCTTCCTTACAGTCACTTATCACAGAGACCCTTGTCCCAGCTGGGAGGCACTAGAAGTTCTTTCTCATTTCCCTGTGGGAAAATACCCAGTACTCATTGAACACAGATGAGTGCCAGAGACACATCTCAGCCTGTGCCTGCAGCAGGGACCCGCTTGGGATAACTGCTCTTACACCAGCTCTGTGCCATTTCAAAACAGGGCTATAGGTGGGGTTAATTTTATGGGCTTTTCCTTCCCACCTTGTTGTTCCTTAATGTCACAGTGGCCTCAAACAGTCCCAGCACAGCTGAGACCTCTCCAGCCTGCCCATGGCTCGCACCTTCTCATGTAACGTGGGGCAGATGACTCACAAATTCCTGTTTCCTCAGGTGATGAAGACCTACCACATGTACCATGCAGAAAGCATCAGTGCTGAGAGCAAGCTGAAGGAGGCAGAGAAGCAGGAGGAGAAGCAGTTCAACAAGTCTGGGGACATCAGTGTGAACCTGCTGCGGCACGAGGACCGACCTCAGCGGAGGAGCTCTGTCAAGAAGATTGAGAAGATGAAGGAGAAGGTGGGTGAGAGGGGGAAGCCCCAGACCAGGGTTCCCTGCAGGCAGGAGGGTTTGGTGCCAGCCATGCTTTCTGATCCAGAGACAGGACCCTGTTACAGGGGCTGTAGCTTGTTCATGACTTACTTTGTAAAAAAGCACTTTCAACCATGAACAAAAAGCTGTCTCAGAGTGCCTTCAGTCATGGGTTTGTGGCAAAAAAAAAAAAAAAAAAGGGGTCAGATACATGATTGTTTCTTCCACTGCTGATTTTCTGGGAATTAAAATGCAGCATTCAAGTAGTCTTTGCTAGTCAAAGCACTTAACTCTATTCCGGCTTCAGCACATCCCCCTGGATCTCAGGATCTCCAAAGTGTAATTTTTCTGTTAATTGCAGAGAAAAGCAATGGTTTCCTCACCCGGGATCCATTTGTTTGTGTGTTGACCCAGCACTGGGACATTGTCTAGCAGCATGCTGCTTTTAAGGGTTAATCTTCTGTGCTAAACCCTCATAGCAGTGATCTGCCTGAGCAAATGCCCCAGATCTCGGCACATCTGCTTTTCTACAGAGTTTTACATTTCTGGGTTCTGTTCTAAATTTTGTAGCTTGGGCGTCTGGGCCAGATTCCACTTTGATACAGCTGCAGAAATCTGGAGCAAGTCCAAATGTATGTCAATGTATCTGGGAGGAAAATTTGGCCCTCGTAATTCTGATTGATGCCAAAACCTCCACGAGTGCAGAGATAAAGGAGGAGCAGCTGTGCTTGGGTTGTGCTGGGTATATCTGAGCATTGGCTGATGGTACCAGGGTGTTCAAATGTGAGCTCCTGCACCCTGGCAAGGGTGCCTGTTTTCATACCCAACACCAAATTTTGTTAATTAACACGTCACACCCAGGCTGTGGGGTGCTGTGGGGTCTTGCAGGAAGAAAAGCTGTGAGAGTAGCATCCTGTTTGTGCTCTGACACTCTGCTTTGCTTTTTCAGAGACAAGCCAAGTATTCTGAAAACAAGCTGAAGTGTACAAAAGCCAGGAATGACTACCTGCTGAACCTGGCAGCCACCAATGCTGCTGTCAGTAAATACTACATCCACGATGTCTCTGACCTCATTGATGTAAGTGCTGCCTCCCTGGCACCCATCCTGCACAAAGTGTGGTCCTTAAATGCACTCTCACCTGGTGGTAATGGTTGAGGCTTTAAAATATGCTCATCTGGGTTTTGAAAATGTAAATTTGAATTTATTCCCCCCTGCCCCATGTTGGTTTTTTAGCTCTCAGCTGCACACACACACACATTTGACTTTCCCGCCAGTTGGTGTAGGCATGTATGAGCAGAGCTAGAGCTGCCATTAGGTGGGAATGATAGAATCACAGAAAGGTTTGGGTTCAAAGGGACCCTTAAAGATCCCCTCATCCCACCATGGACAGTGACATCTTTCACTGGGTGGGGTTGCTCCAAGCCCCATCCAACCTGTCCTTAGATAACTCCAATGATAGGGCATCCACAGCTTCTCTGGGCAGCTCTCAGTCAGCCTTCTCTGAGCTTTATGGATGGCCACATGATTACACAGCAAAGTCATTGATTCATATTCATGCTTCATGTAAGCTGCTTCCATCAGTGTCTGGAAAAAAAGGTGAAAGATGGAGTTTTCATTGTGACTGCAGGGTTTGACCCAACCTGAACCAAACACTTTTCCAGAGCTCATAAGCAGAGGAGTCTGGATGGAGCTGCCTGGGTCAGGCACATAGAAAGGATTAACTGCTTGGACAACCACTGAAATTGCTTGAATGTTTTCTGCACCTTTCATGCTGTTTCATGAGCATGCCAAGGTCTGGTTTTCAGTGTACATTGGCTCTGTCTCCAGAGCCACGTGGACCTGGGGCTTTCCTCCACACCAACACCACTGCTTCATCTGCTCCCACACACAGGTTGTCTTGGAGCTTCTCAAAGTCCAATGCCTTTGGAGGGGAATTTGCCTTGGACCAAGCCAGGGGAGCCTGAGTTTTCCTTCTGGCTCACTGATTAGTCTGTATTTGAAACAGATAAGCTCTTAGGAGGATCAGATGCATCCTTGGGTGTATTGTTAAAACTGAAGATTTTTTTCTTCCTCCTCCATCTGCAGTTTCTGTCAGTGGGAGCCAGCCCCTGGCTCTCCTCAGCAGGCACTCAGGCACATGTGGAAGTGCTTTCCCAGCCTGGGAAGGACTTGCTGAGCTGTAGCTGAAGTGCTCCTTGCACAAAGAGCCTCAGGGCAGGAACTGCTGGAAGCAGGAGGTTTCCTAGTGATGGAAGGGACTGAACTGAATGCCTGTGTGTATCAGTGACTCCTACGAGCTGTGATATGATAGGATGATAGGAATGATAGGAGACCAGGGATTTCCATTTCTTCCTTTAATAGGTGTCTTCATAGTGGTACAGATTGCACAATGCAGAGTTTGTTCCTGCTGGAGTTGCTTCAATGAGCCCATAATAACTCATCTCTAAGTACTGAGTTAGTCTTCTGGCTTAATCATTGTCTAAGTGTATGATTAAAAAATGTGCTGGAGTGTTTATCTTCTTTACTAACCCACTAGCATACTTATTTTTCTAAGCATTAATTGAAATAAGTAAATATACATGGCCATTTTTTCCTCTCTATTATATAAAATGTATTTAGCCATATTAAAAACCTAATAATTTGATCATGGAGACATTTGAATGGCAAGGTATGACACCACCTTATTTTATCTGCTGGGTTCTGCACTTGTTGTGTGTATTCCCTCTCTCTCTTTCTCATTTATTTGTTAAACAAGAGTGACTTATTTTCGTGGAGCTCTGGGGACTTTGATTTCCTGGAGAGCTGCTGAGTTCCATTTTAGCTCTGGCTGTTTATATTATCCCTCCCAACTTTATTTCCTTGCTGACACTTCCACTGGAGTCAGCAGATGGCTTTTCTTCTGCACTCCAGGAATCCCTTCAGGGGACTTTAAAGCATCTTCAACTCTGTGCAGCTAAATTCCCCTGATTATATGTTGTTTTCACCAAAGGAAACAAGATATGGGATGTGTGAGCTGTACACGGGTGTCCTAGTTTTAAATCCTCAAAGAAAGAGCAGTCTACTTGAACAGCCTTTTGTGCAAGTTTGGTGTATTTTGATTAACAATGTACTGGGTGTTCTCTCCAGGGCAGGAGGGGTGAGGGGGCTCCTGCACACCCTTCATATCAAGCACAAATTGCCATGTGCAGCTTTTTGATTTGCAGGCAAATCTGAACCAGCAGGACAGTGGGGCAGCTGATTAGCAGCATTTCCCCCAGATCCCAGGGGCTCAGTGTCATCCATTAGGCACAGCCTTGGTGTTTCTCGTGCCCTCCCATCACTGCAGAACGGTGACTTTTCTAACAAAGCTGTCCTGCTAATCTCCAGCTCTGGTGAGGAAGAAGGCCCCAGCTGCTCAGGGAGAGGGAGGAGAGTCCTCCCAGGGCTTTGGTTTTAATGAGAAATGTGAAGGTTGATCAGAGGAGCCGTGGAGCGGCACGGAGCACCTCTATCCCTCCCTCCTTTCCAGTGGCCTTTGTTTTGTCCTTTAGAGAGGAAGAGAAGAATATAGAGACAGATCAAGTTAGACTTGGATTTAAAGCACTCTGTTGTGCTCCTTCCTTTGAAAGAGGCGTGTGTTTCTATTAAAAGGCCTGGGTTCCCCTCTTGATTCTATCATTAACTATGTGACCAAGTTAATCTCTTTGGCCATGTATGTGAAGTGGAGATAAGGCTGCTTATCCATCCCCATGGATTCCTGTGGAAAATGGCTGCAGAATACTCTGAAGTGGTCACAGGAAAGATATCGATGGATTTAGCAGAGTAATATGTATCTGACAGTGTCAGTGTGTACTGGTCCACCAAAAACTTGTTCAGCCTCCTGTAAACCTTTCTGCTCTGTCAGTCGCTGTGTCACCATACCTGAGACAAGTCAGAAAATAAAGGGAATTCTGAGGAATTCAGTATTGCACAGATTGTTGACTCTCTAGGAAGTGTAGCTGATGGTGTTGCCATTTTTCACATGGTCAAGTGATGCTGAGTCAAGTTAGGGAGCAGAAACTGCAGTCAGAATTGTTGTGCCAAAAAATCTTCATCTGGGTTTACTTGCCTGGAAGCTCCAGGTTGTGCAGCAATGTTAAGAGAGCAGAGGCCAGAATACATACCTATAAACATGTGGTAATGTATGCTTAAAGGAGGGGCAAAGGCTTTATTAGGATCTACTTGTAGGTATCTCTTGTAGCCCATGCTGTGGCCATTCCCACCCGTGTACCTTCAGAGCTGGGCTGCTCCCACAGCCTGGGTAGCTCTGCCTGGCCCTGCTGCCTCTAATGAGGAGAAACTCATTTATGTAAGCAAAGAGTCTCTTCTGGGGGTTTGTGAGAGCAAATGCAGCCACCTGAGTGCTGGTGCTTTGCTGGGGATGGTGTCACACCTGGCACCACCATACAGGGTGTGCAGGGGACACAGAGCTCCCCAGGGTGAAGCTGAGCTGCACCTTGTGAACAATTTATTCCTCAGGTGGATACCACAGACATTGGGGTTGGCTTGCTAAACCTATCAGGCACATGTACCAAGGGTTCTATGATTTATAGGCATCATTCAGTCTGTAAATTTTACTGCCTGAAGACTGTGAGCAGTCTTTTTGTCTGATAGACCTTGTTAGTTGATACTAAAAAGCAACAGTCTTTTCCTTTAGAGAAAAGAATTTCTTCTTGATGCTTTCAGCTGCTTTTCCCAGTAGCTTGAAAGAATAGCCTCAAGGTCTTGATGTCCTTTAAAAGATTAATTTACCTGTGCATTCATCCCAACAAAACAAAATGAAAACTCCATCCTTCCAAAAACCAAACAACACTCTTGGCTCATCAAAAACCCAAACCACCAACCAACCAAAAACCCCACTAAACATCCCTAAGAAAATTTAGGAGCAGCACTAGAGGGAGATGGAGCAAAGTAAAAATTACATTAAAAAATCCATAAAAAATTACATAAAAAAAAACTTTGTCCAGAGACCACAGGGTTAATAACTATAGCTGGGTTTTAAAAAGGGCCACGTAATATTTGGCTCTGTAATATTTACAGTTAAGGAACCTTTGATCAGAAATAATCAAATCTCATGCTCCAGGGCACGTGTTGATTACTGCAGGGGTCAGGGAGGATCCTGTCCTTCCCTGCCACATCCACGCCTGATTCCTTGTTTGGCTGAAAGGAAAGCAGCTGTTCAGGAGCTGCTGGGCTGTTGCCTGCTCTTAGTGCACTCCCCAGGGCTGCCCCCACTTCTCAGTGCTGGAAAGCTGAGGGCTGCTGCTCCTCTCAGCACCACTGCTCCCCTCTCCTGCCTGGCACCAGATGTGCTGGGGAACACGAGGGGCAGCACTCATCAAACCAGGCAGCCCAGGCATTTATGTGCTTCTTCCCATCTTTCCTGAGTAATTATATGTGGCTGCTGATGCATCTCAGCCCTTTCTGCCTCCTCCTGGTGCAGTTTAATTTCCCTTGCTGCCTGGATCTGTCTGGTGATGTGCAGAGCCTGGCTGTTGTGGGGTGCTGGTTTTTCACAGGCATTTCTCATACCTTGGCTGGAATACCATTTGTAACCTGGTTTGGTTTGATGCTGTTCTGCTTTGAGGGGAGTGCAGTGAGTGCAGGCTGCAGAGGTGCAACTCTTTTGTCTTTTGCATATTTAATACTTAGCAGCAAATAAATGCCCTCCATAAAACCAAAGGAGAACACAAACAGTTTGTATTCTTTTTGAATGTCCCTCCTAGGATCTGAAGATACTTTCAGGTGTGGTTCAGGCTCCTGGAGCACCCAGTGTGTCCTGGGGCAGAGCTGGCTCTCCCTTAGCTGCCTGATCCCGCTGCCCAAGGGAAGATGTTGAGATGCTCGTGCAGGGTTTCCTGCGGCCTTGGGCAGACCTTTTAATATCTGTTTCCACTCCTGTCTCTCCAGTGGAGTTACTGGCACTGAGGTTACTGGCTGGGCAGTCGTGGTCCTCTGCAGCCCCAAGCCCTCCTCTGGTGCAGCCCTGCAGTGGGTGGTGGGAGACACACAGAGATTTGGCTGCTTCCACGGTGCTTTGACCAAACCCAGCTTGTTTAACCTCTGGGGTGTTGGTTTGTTTCTCAAGTTGAACACTGTAATATTTCCACCCCTTGCAGGGGTGTTACCAGACTTAATGAATTAATATACCAAGAGCTTTGAGCTCCCCAGATGAAAGGCACTGCAGAAGGGCTAAGGATTATTATTTGTGGTTCTAATTTAGTTTCCATCAAAGAGATGAGAGGGGTGAGAAAATGCCATTTGTTCTGGAGCTGGGAGCAGGAGTTTGAAGTCTTCTTTTTTTTTTTCTTTTTTTCTTTCTTTCTTTTTCTTTTTCCTCCCCTTTGTGTGTTTCTCTGAGAACTGCATGGAAGCCCCTGCTCTGTCTTTTCTTCTGGGGGCACCAGTGTGTGAAGCAGCTGACACAGTGCTAATCACCGGGGACTTCAAGGCTGGGGCATGTCAGGAAAGTGCCCTGATTTTCAGTAGCAGCCATTTCTGGGCATGGCAAATAACTACTAGCCTCAGGGCCAGTGCAGCATTCAAAGTGAAAAGAGCATTTCACATGGAATTTCTTCTCGAAAGAATCTGGCATTATTACCCTGAGCCCTGTTTCCTTGGACTCTGTCATTCAGCAGTTTTCCTTTGCAATAGCTCACTCCTGGATCCTTTGGGAATTCCCACCCTTGGACAGTGGCAGATATTTTCAGCTGGGAAGGGCAGGACAGCTGCAGTGCTGCATCCTCTCCACTCAGTGGTTTTGGCATGCAGACCTTTACAGGACTTCATGCTGAAATTGCCTGATGGGGGAGGCTCACAGCACTGACAAGGTCTTGCCCCAAGTGGTGAATAGAAATCTGCCCTGATTCCTTGGGGTTTGTGTTTCCTACTGACTTAAGAAGGCACAGCTATACCAGTCCATAACTGCCCATGTTTTCAACTAACAAGATTAGAAGCTAAGTAGAAGCAGGATAAATGTTGGATTATGACCATTCAGGAGGTCCTGCAGAAATCCTCATTATTGCCTGTGTAGTTTCACTGCTGTAAAAGATGAGATGGGGTCAGGCAAGCTGCACCTCCTGGGAATCATCCTCCTGTGGTTTTACTGCTGCTGTCAGCACAGGCTGAACCAAATACAGCTCTGCTGTGGCGTGATGGGGGCTGAGGGTTGTCTCCTCAGACTGGCAGAAAGCAGGAATGACTTCTTGGGTGGGAGCTGCTTGTGGCACCCGCTGAGTTTTCATATTTCACTTGGGGTCCATCAGTGGTGACGTTCTGGTGCAGAATTCTGGTTTGTGCTGTGCTGGGGCTGAAGTGAGCTCACTGTGTGCCTGCTGGGGTGGTTTGGTTACAGTCTGGGTAGAGAGGACTTCCCACTTGTTCTTTAATCTGTGTGGCAGAGAAGTCCTAACTTGTGCAACAGGAACAGCCCCTTGTGCTTTGCTGGGCTGTCCTCACAGCCCCTCAGGCTCATCCCTTGCTCTCCTTCTGCTTCCACTCTCCTCTCCTGCCCTGCCTTTCCCTGCAGAACAACACCTGGTGACCTCCCAAGTTTTGAGTGCTTCCTTGGTGCCCACCCTTGCCCCCCACATTCCTCTGGGAGCAGAGCAGAGCCCTGTGCTGTGTCAGGGCTCCTGCTGGGGACTGGGAGGAGAGCTGCTAAGAGTTTTTTTGCTCAGCTGTGATTAAGTGTTCATAGCAGCAAATCCCTGTGCTGTTGCTATACTTAACATGCCAAACTCAATTATATTGAGAAGGGAGTTTTAAAACAGGCTTTTGTCTGATGTACAATATTTTGGCAGCAATTAGCTCCAAGTTTTATCATTTTCCCCAAGGTGAACATGAGAAGGATCAGTCATGCATGAGGAATTGCTCCATCTGAGAGGAAGGCAGCTTCCTAGTGAGGACAGGAGGGTTTCCACATCCTGTAGGACATGGGTTTTGGTGCCACTTTGCTTTGAACATCCATCTGTGTTTGATATCTTTGGGAAATGTTTTCTTTGTGTAAAAAGTGCTTGCAGAGCAGTTCACAAGGCAAAGGCCAAGCAGTGGCACCAACCCTCTGCCCATTTCTTTCTGGCTTTGCCACCAGTGGGACCCTTGTTGTCACGCTGCCCAGGTCTGTGCTGAGCAGAAAGCCAGGGAGAACCATGCTTCTGGATTGGTTTGCTTTGGGTTTTTGTCCCTCTGTCCTGTTTAGAAGATCCTGTGCCCTTCCCAGTACCATGAAGGGTATCACACCCTGGTGCCATGGTGAGTGTCCAGCACAGGGTCACTCAGCTGCCTGGCTGTGTGTGGCTCTTTATGCCTCTCCATCCGTGGGGTGTTGCACACAGGGCTGGTACCACGGGGCTGATGCACCTCTGGGACGTGCCGTGCTTTATTTTGCTGTTTCCCTACACGTGAGCCTCCAGGAGCAGGGTGGGGGTGTTGGTGTGACCAAGCCCTTCCTCTGTGTTCCTCAGTGCTGTGACCTGGGGTTCCACGCCAGCCTGGCTCGGACCTTCAGGACGTACCTGTCTGCTGAGTACAACCTGGAGACCTCCCGCCATGAGGGCCTGGACATCATTGAGAATGCTGTGGACAACCTGGACGCACGGAGCGACAAGCACACCATCATGGACATGTGCAACCAGGTCTTCTGCCCACCACTGAAGTTCGAGTTCCAGCCTCACATGGGGGATGAGGTAGGGTACCCACCCGGGGGGCTGCTTGCTGCCTGGCCTGGGCTGGCATCCTGCTCTGCTTAACCATCACTGTTACCTTATTTCTGACTCCTTACCCCTCTGTGCTGCATTCACATGCTGCTATTTGTGTTCCCTTTCTTAATGAGACACTTTGCTCATTAGGGCTGCTCCTGTCAGCCTCCTTTTCTGCCTCTTGCTCTCTCTCTCCTGATCAGGAAGCCAGTGGTGGGGTCCTCATCCTCAGCTGAGCTGCCTGAGGGATTTGTGAAGTGGAGTTTTGATTTCCCTGCTGTAATGGGGAGACCTCAGAGTGCAGCTTTCAAATGCTGTGTAGAAAATGCTTTGTGCTGGCTTGGATCCAGTGCACTGCTGATTAGAAATAGGGTGATGCAGCCTCCCTGGAGGCCGGGAGGAACTTGTGGGTGCTGGAGAGAATGCTGGGGCATTTAAATGTGTGTGTCTGGCCAGTGCACGACCTGCTGACTGCTCCCCTGTCTCTCTCTGCCCCAGGTGTGTCAGGTCAGTGCTCAGCAGCCCGTGCAGACAGAGCTGCTGATGCGGTACCACCAGCTCCAGTCACGACTGGCTACCCTCAAGATAGAGAATGAAGAGGTGAGGAGCTGCTCTGAGTCTGGTGTTTGGGCTTTTGCCCCGTGCCCAGGGGGTTTGCTGGAGTGCTCAGAGCCCCCGCACCGACAGCCCCGTGTCAGGAGCTGCCTCCGGGTCGGTTGTTTTGACTCGAGGAGTTTGGCTTTCCCACCCTTCAAACCCACAATGTCTTCCATTTCTGACAGGTACGAAAAACTCTGGATGCCACAATGCAGACTTTGCAGGACATGCTGACAGTGGAAGATTTTGATGTTTCAGACGCCTTCCAGCACAGCCGCTCCACTGAGTCGGTCAAATCAGCTGCATCAGAGACCTACATGAGTAAAATAAACATTGCCAAGAGGAGAGCCAACCAGCAGGAAACAGAAATGTTCTATTTCACAGTGAGTCTTATGGATACAGGATACAAAGCATTAATTGCTAGGGCTGAGCCCCATTTTAAGTGCTCATTAGTGAAGAGCAAGTACCAATTCAGTCTCTTCAAGTCTTTGTCTCCTGTCTGATTTGGGGTTGGAATGCATTTCTCAGTGGCAGGTTAGTGCATAGGCACTGACATTCCAGTGTCTGCTGCTGCCTTTTTGAGGGAACAACTGGAGCCACCATTTGTGACCAAAAACTTGCAGAACTAGGAGTGGCTCAGAGGAGAGCAGCAGAATCAGCAGCCTCCAGCCAGCTTCTCAGTGCCTCACCCTTCAGCAGCTGTTTCTGGAGGCTTTTGCAATTTTGGACCAGTGGTTTGCATCCCGTGCAGGAAGGGGGGAAGCTGGGGCAGCTGCTGTGTGCTCTGGATGCAGGCAACTCTGCTGGGTCTGCCTTGCAGCCTGGGTCCTGTGCTTCACTGCCAGGCAGGTGGGAGGTTCTGTGTTACAGTGCTTGGAGTGTAGGTAATAAACCATCAGTTCAGGAGGAGAAGACCTCGTATAAGCCTGGTTAGTAGGCAGCAGTTAATAGCATCTCCTGATATATTAAATATGCATACAAAACCTTCTGCTTGCTCTTTACAATGTTATTATTCCAAATCAGGAGGAAAAAATAGTTTTTGTTTTGAGCTGTGGTTGGCTTTGTTGTTTGTTTTTTTGTAATGCTTTCTGCAAGACTTTTTGATTTTTCCCATCTTCTGTCTTTCCTTTCCCATTTCTGTCTCTCTCACTCCTCCTATCTGTAAGATTGCTTGCTTTGGAGTGCTGGGGGGTGTCCCAGCCCCCCAGTGCCATGAGAAGCTGTGTCAGTGTCACCCGGTGCATAAAGCATCCAGCAGCCCCTGACCTGGGAAGCTCTGGTGCTGGGAGTTCTCGCTCTGCACAAAGGCAAAGCGCCTGTCGGGGGTGGGGGGGAAGCCTCTTTGATTTTCCAGGCCATTCCCAGAAGCCTGAGAAAAGAAAGCTTCTTTGAACTCTTTTCTTTGGAGCTCCTTGCATTCCCAGGCGGGAGGTGCAGCACCAAGGAGACGGGGTAATGAAATCATCAGGACTGTGGCTGGAGCTGCCAGCCTCACCCACCCCCTCCAGCAGCCCCCAGGCTACAGTCTACATCAGTTACAGACTCTTCTTGCTGAGGGTCTTAACGCACCTCATTTGGTTTTTATTTTTAATTCCAGAAATTTAAAGAGTATTTGAATGGCAGTAACCTTATCACGAAGCTCCAGGCTAAACACGACTTGCTGAAGCAGACTCTTGGAGAAGGTGAGTCCTGGGTTAGGTCCAGAGGGGAACCTCCCATCACATGGGATGATTTTAAGCCAGGCATCACCTTTCAGTCTGCCCTGCTGCCTGTGTGTTCCTCAGTGACTGGTGGCTGCTGTGCTTGGCTGCTGCTGCTGTCTTGAAGCAGTGACATCAAAGTCATTATTTCCCTGGAATGTTACTCTTTTCACACCTTTCTGAGGGGCACACAGAGAGAAATTTGTTTGATGGTTTTGTGCCAAAGTGCTGTGTAACTCCTCCAGCAGCAGTTATTTTCCAACAGGAGAGAATATACACAAATGGTCCATGGTCATGTTTTCACATTGCAAAAATTGCACTCCTCATCTCAGAGTAAAAAAAACCAAAAAACAAAAAACCTTTTTGTTAGCTGTTTTGCCAAAATTATTTTCTCTGCCAAGTTTATTTAGCCTTAAAATCCACTTTCTAGTTAAATCCTGTGGTATGTTCCACTCAGTGAACACTGAGCCAAGTCAGTGGCTCAGTGGAAATGTAAGAGTGCAGGGTTGGGCATTTCAATTCTTAGTGGAAGATTTTCACATGAAAACTTCCTGAATTTCTCCCAGGCCATGGGATCATCCTGCTATGGAGGCATTCAGAAAATACTTGGTCCTGAAATGCTAAATGCTGCATTTCAGCATAAGCTGATTCTCATTAGGAAGAAGTGTGGGTTTGCAAAACACTTGTGTAGAATTTTTTTCTTTTTCAATGAGGAATTGGCTGCAATCTTGCTTTCCACAGGTGCCAAGGGAGAGCAGGAAGGAGGCATGTGTAGCCAAATGCTTCCTTTTATGTGTCTGAGAAAAAGGAAGAATAAATAAGCTTCCCTGGCCTCGGCAGAAAGGCACTAACAGCATGTGAAATTAGTTCAGTTTTTTTTTTTTCAGTGGGTTGACAAATACTTTAAAAAATGAACAGATCTTATCACTGGCGATATGGTGCCATTTACATGAAATCCAAGCACTAAAAATACACCCAGGGACTGAGGATATTGCCAGGCAGATGAGCCCCTGGCTGGGTGTGGGGAGGTGGGCTGTTCTCTCAGGGGGGAACTGAGCACTCTGTGTGTTCAGGTGCTGTCAGTGCTCCTCCAGCAGGCAGTGGGATATCTCAGCAGCTTCCCCAGGGGCTCCAGCCCTGGTCAGACACAACTTTCTGCTTGGGATTGGGCAATCCCAGGGAGTGTAAGTGAGCACTTAGTGCAGAGGAGCTGCAGTGGATCCCTTACTGACTGGATGGGCTTCCAAATCCTGCACATCAGCCTTTAGTATCAGTTGGGAACTGAAGATGCTTTCCCTCTCCTGTGGCTGATTCTTGGGTTTCTAATATCTCTGAGTGGCAGGGGTTTGTACAGCACCCCACCCTGCCAGGCCTTGGGCACTTTCAGAAGCCATTAACCCAGGGTGTACAGAACAGGAGTGAGTGTCTGAGTGCCTTTCAGCAGTGTGTGGTGGTGACTAATGTGGAGAGATGATAGAAACTTCTGTTTCTTCCCAGGTGAAAGAGCTGAATGTGGAACAACCAGGTGAGCAGTTTCTTCCACTTCCTCTGCTCTGGGGCAGGGCAGGAGGGGTGGCTGTGGGAAGGGTGTTTTGCTTGGCTGCTGGTGGAGCTTGGTGGGGTTCAGCTGTACCTGTGTGCTGGGGGGCAGGAGGTGCCAGGCTCCTCACACCACTGCCCTGCTTCTGGGCTGCACTGCCTGGAGAGGATTAATTGGGGTGATGGCAAACAGGCCCTTGGTTTTGCTGCAGTGTAATTTCTAGCTGTCTGGCTCTGAGGTGCCTGGGAGTGCTGTGTCAGCACGGTGTGGTGCCTTGTGGCATAGCTGAGCTCTGGTTGTATTCAGACTGTGCAATACTGGTGTCCACCTGCTCCCTACCACCCCCCTTCACTTGGAGGGCTTTGATACACCCCTGAAAGCCTCTCCCACCTCTGACTTCCTTGCCTGGGAGTGCAGAGAGTACCTGTATTCAGACTTCCACCCTCTCCAGAAGGAGATGGTGCTAGGAGTGAATGTCCCAGGGAGGTGGCTTTGATCTGCTTCCAGTCCATGGAGCATCTCCGCACAGCTCTGTGGCTTGCTATGAGTGTGCTGCTTTTCTGACAGTAAGACATGGGCCAGCAAAGCCTCCAAACTTCCCCCCCCCTCAAACGTGTCCAGCCTCCCTCTGTGTTACCTTTCTGCAACCCTATTTCAGTGTTTAATGAACCCTGTGCAATACCAGCAGAGCCTCCCTGCTGCCCTCAGGGAATGCTGCAGCAGATGGTGGCCCTGTCCTGGCAGAGGCCACGGGTGCCTTGCTTGTGCCTTCGGATGGAGGGCTCAGTGCTGCAGGGTGCTGAGTGTCATCAGGACAAAGAGGGACATCCCTGTCCCCACAGACAGAGCCTGGGGACTGCACCCTGTGCTGTGGGGAGCTGCTCCTGGCCGTGCAGACCCAGCACAGGGCTGAGCTGGATGAGGAGAGAGCTTGGCTTTGGGAACTTTGGGAACCCACCAGCAGTGGGTGCCCGTGGGTGGTGGTGTTGCAGGCCAGAACCATCAAAAGCAGGAAGAGCATGAGGGGTGATGGCATAACACCCTGCTGCTTCTGTTTGCTTTTGTTGCAGCAGTTGCTTTAATTCACAAAGGAAAACAAACAGAAAGACAATCTCCTCCTTGTGCCAGGCAGGGCTGTAAGTGCAGGCAGGACAACCTTCCCTCCAGAGACACAGAGAGCAGCCTGTCCCAGCCAGGGCATCCCCAGGGAGAGGAGGTGACAAGGCACAAACAGCACAGGGCTGCTCAGCTGAGAGCCAGGTGGCATGGGGGTCATACCTGCTCCCCAGCTACCACTTGAAGGAGTGGTTACAAGCTGTTGGAATGTAGAGTCAAATTGTTTCATTAAAGACATGATTGAGGAACCAGCAGGTCACAACTGTCACCTTTGCATCATAGCTCTGTGTAAATTGCATGTGCCCATTTGGCTCTGCTTGGTGAGAACTTCTGCATGCAGGGTCCTGGCACTCTCTTTTGTTTGCAGTTGTCATCTCTCCTCTACAGACATCAGCAGAGCCTGGGGGTAGAGGACAGATCAGAAATCATTAGAGATCTTACTCTGGTTTTCTCCCTTTTCTAGATGTAGGCACTTGGGTTGTATGTCCTTCATTAGCAGCAGAAGAAAGCAAAATGTGAATAGTGGTAATGAAAGCAACCCTCCAAAACCCTGATCACTAAAATAAGTCCTACATTTCTGTGGCCTCATTTCCAGAAGCAACAGGTGTCTGTTCCCCTTCCTGAAGTCAACAGGGTCTTCAAGGTCTGCTCCCCGTGGCTGATGAGGACCCTCAGTCACTAGCTGGTAGGGTAAGGTCACACCACTTCCCAGTGCACATGCCAGCCATTTCCATTCTTACAGAGTTGCTGGTGTGTTTGCTCATGGGTGTTGACTGGGCTCACCTCTTTGTCTGGTGGTTTGACTCCTGGGAACATCTTCCAGAAAGATGAAAGGACCATTCACATCCCTGTGAACGTGTCCCAAACAGGAGTCTGCTAGAGAGAGGTGGAAGTGTTCCCAGTTCCCTCTTTCTGGCCATCTATGAGCAGAATGAAGTCCAGTTAAGAGTAAACAGGAGTACCTCAATGTTTTCCATGGGTAGCTGTGGCTTATTTTGGATATATAAAGGAATGAGTTGAGCTTTTCAGCTGCTCTCAGTGGTTTTTTTCCAGGCTGGTGGAGTGCTGAACTGGTGAAGGTAGGAGGTGGGTGTTAAACATCCTGCTGAGCACCAGGTCCTTTGTTTTACTTTTAAAAGTCATCCCTGGTTCTAGCACAAACACTGAGCAGCAGTTTGATATTTGGAATCTGAGGCAGGGAGAGCTGCATCTGCACATTGTGGGTACCAAAGACAGTTCTGACCAGCTGTGTTTAGCAGACTTTTTACTCTCTGGCTTGAATGAAGCAAGTTCTGCATGAAGAGCATTCCTGATCAGCCATTGTTCATTCAAGCTGTGGTTGTTGGTATAGCTGATGACTGTTTTTTTACAGCAGAAACTCAGACTCTTCAAGAAGCCCATAGCAACAGTGAGATTGCTGTTTGTGGCTGCAGCTGGGGTTGCAGTCTGATAGGGAAACACTGGAAGATTATGGAGGTGTAAAGTGTTGGGTGGGCTAGCTTATTGCTGTTAAATGCTTCTGTTATCAAGATTAATTTGAATCTATTACTGAAGTAAAGTCTGCAGTCCTGACTTTGCCTTGAAGTTACATGTACAGTGATAGTGAACAGGTCTGGCTCTGCTGGGGCTGCTGACAGCTCCTCCTGGGCTTGGGAACCCGTGTGAGCAGGGCCATCCTGGTGCTGGCTCCAGAACCAGCGACCCAACATAGTGCTGGGGTGTCCCCAGGCTGCTGGAAAGGGCTTGGGAGTAAGCAGAGGGCAGGGGCACTGCAGAGTGCCTGGAGCTACGGGTGAATCCTCGCAGAGGGGTTTTTCTGTTTGGTTTATTCCTTATTCTCACCCTGCCATTGCATTTGTGTTGGTGTTTTGTTGATTTCTTTTGTTCCGTTTTCTCCCAGGCCCCCATGTCTTCCCCCTAAGCCACAGAAAATGAGGAGACCTAGGCCTCTCTCAGTCTATAATCATAAACTCTTTAACGGCAATATGGAAACGTTCATTCAGGTACTTGCTGGCTGACAGTAAGAGTTTATGAACGCTGTGAATGTAATGGTGGCTTTCCTGTCCTGACTGCTGGCTGCTTGCCTTCCTCACTGGGGTCCCTGCTCCACCCTGCACCCAGCCCACATGGACACTGCACACTTTGCCTCCATGACGATTTCTCTCCGTAGCTGCTGTTCCTCCTGTGTTCCTCCTGTTCCCCGTCCCATCACCTCCTGCCTGCCCTGGGCAGGGGTACTGACAGACAGACAGCAGGGATAACCCAGCCCTCTGAGGTTCAACAGATCCCCCTGCCTGCCCTTTCTCCACACACTTTTGGTGGTTGTCTTCCTCCTGGGTGAGGAGGAAGGTTCCAGAAAGTGACTCCCAGGTGTGAGGAGTGGCAGCCGGGGGCTGAGGTCCAGTGGCAGTGTAGGTGTGCTGCCCTTGAGCACACCAGAGTCCCAGTAACACAGCTGGCTCATCCCAGTGCCAGCTGCTGGGGTGGCTGGGTGAGGAGATGCTGCAGGTGACTGCCACCCATGCCAGTGCCTGTCCCCAGGGCTGGCACCATGTGCTCAGCTTCCAGTGGTGGAACAGAGAGATTCCTAAGTGGCTGCTGAGGTATTCCCTCCAAACCCTTGCTGATAATGTGCAGGATGAGGCCTTCAGAGATGTGGGCCATAATATTTTCTTTGTTTAATCTGGGGTGCACTGGGATGAACCCAATGAATACCAGTGCAGTCCCAGTAGAAGGGGACACTGGGCCCTGCTCATCCCAGGAACTTATCCCAGATTTGAGAAGAGCAGTGAAGAGATGTGGATGTGGGATTTGTCTCTTAAGGATACTCCCAGCTCTCCAGCTGCTGGTCCTCCAAAATCCAGCATGTAGCTGTAGCCTGGCTGCTGGGAGGATTTCCAAAGGCAGTGATGCTGTTCCTGTTACTCAGTGTGTTTAATCCTGTGCTGAGGAAAGCTTCAGTGAAAATACTGTAGGAAGTGTCATGACAGACTGTTGGATTAGGTAAACTAATGGTCACTGCCCAGCTCTCATTTACTCTCTTGGGCTCTTCCAGTGCATCTGTAAGCCCAGGGGCAGTGTTCATAAACAGTGCACTGTCACAAGTCATGTACAGCCCCGGCTGACAGAGCTGGTAATCTCTTTAATACTCGTAATTATTCCTTGCTTAAACTGATATTTAATAAAGTAATGCTCCTTAAAGTCCAGCTCTGTGGAGGGGGAATTAGCAGCAGTGGAAATCCCTCTCAGTAGGGTGTCCTGTGCCAGCGGAGGCTCCTTGGGGACAGTGCTGTGCTGGCAGAGGGGTCCCCGAGGCTGGGGACCATAGTGCTGTGGTACGGCTCTCCTGGAGCCTGGCAGGGGCTGCCCTCGGCCTGGGGCTCCCGTGGGTGCCACAGGGTCAGGCAGGGGAGAAATCCGAGAGGCTGTTTGTGCAGTGCTGATGCTGGGGTGCAGCGTGGCAGGGACCGGGAGGGAGGGTGGAGAGCCCCAAGGTGGGGTTGGACCTCGCTAAGCTGCCATTGCATTTGAGCGTTCATGGCCTCCGAAAGAGATGCTTACCTCTAACTGAACTTATCCTTGCTTAATCTCTTCTTTTTCCCTGCTCTGCTGCTCTTTTTTGTGTTCTCAGAGGAAGGAGGAATGCGCGAACGAGAAATCAGGTATTTATTGGAGGCCCGTCCAGGAGACGGAGCAGATTAACCAGAGAGATGCAACTGTACTCTGCTGGAAAAAACAACCAGACACAGCCCCTAAGGAAAATGAACACCCTAAGGAAAATAAACACCCTGCTAGGCAGTCAGACACAGCTCACATCCCACCTTGGGCACCCTCCATGAGGGGCCTGGCGTGAAGCAGCTTTGAAACAAAACTCAAGTGGCTCAGATCATCACAGAACTCATCACAGGCTCAGATACAGGCAGCTCATTTCACACACTGGTGTTTTGGTGTGGTTTGTTTTTTGGGGTTTTTTTTGTTTGTTTTTTTTTAGCATCTACTGACAATAGCTCTTTCTTTAGGTGGAAATATTGTTGTAAGCTCTGTTACTGGAAGCTTATTTCATCAGACAGGTATAGCACACGTTTCTTTGGCTCAGCATTACACCTTTGAAACAGAATAGCTGTGATCCTGTTGCATCAGTCCTGTGTCAACCAGATAGCGAGCAGCAGTCTTTCACACACGTTAGTGAAAGCTTATTTTTGTGCATAGCTGACTGCACATAGTATATTCAGCACTTTTTGATGGCTTGATGTGTGTAACGCTTCCTTTTCTTGCCTGTCCTCTTACTAAACTCAATGGTACTGATTTTCAAGTCTCTGTTTTTGCAAACTTTAATGCATTTCCCACGCTTTGTTATCAATAAACAAGTAATTTTTTTTTTACTCTTTCCTTTCATGAAGGATTCAGGACAGGCTATTCCACTTGTAGTAGAAAGCTGCATTCGTTACATCAATTTGTACGGTAAGTTGATTCAGTACTACCAGGAGGAACTTTCTGCAGAGAATTAAATGCTTGTAGTTAGCAGTGAAATGCAGCAGGGATGCCTGCAGCCCTGGTGAGATGGTTCAGTTATAGTTACAATGGCAATGACTGTGACGTGGCATTGGATGACTGACAAATATTTAAGTCCTGTAAGCACTTATTCAGGTTAAATTGCTCGCTCAGGCCCCGGGACAACAGGAGCCCTTTCAGTGCTTTGACCTGGGGGGAGCCTTGGTTGGAGAAGAGGAGCAGGAATTAATCATAACAGGCTCTCCCTTCCTGCTCTCAGAGCCTTTCTCTACAAGTGCACGGACTCCCAGTTTCTGCTGTTCTTTACCAAAAAGCATTGCATAACAGCTACACAGACCTTTTCTAAGCCATGGTTCCTTTCCAGGCCTTCAGCAGCAGGGCATTTTCAGAGTTCCTGGCTCCCAGGTGGAAGTCAACGACATCAAGAATTCCTTTGAGAGAGGTGGGTTGGCAGGGGTGCAGCTGGGGCACTGTGTCCCAGCAGAGGTGCTTGGTGGGAGGCTCCACAACGTGCTGGGTGCACAGTCACTGCTTCATTTTTCCATAGTCATTACTGAGGAGCATGGAAGCTTCAGGCAGGAGCCAAAAAATAGTTTGTCTCAGCATGGTGCTGTGTAACTACCCAATTAAATGCCCCTCTTGCTGTCAAATGCTCAGCGTTGTCTTCCACACACAGGGGCATTTCTGACCTGTGGGTAGTTTTGGGTTCCCACTGATTTTTTTGAAAACACTTGTGTTAGTCCAACTTGATAGTAGTTCTGGAAATAAAAACTCTTCTCTGGGCAGGTGAAGATCCCCTTGCTGATGATCAAAATGAACGTGACATTAATTCCGTAGCTGGAGTCTTGAAGCTGTATTTCCGAGGACTGGAAAACCCCCTCTTTCCTAAGGAAAGGTTTCAAGATTTGATATCTACTATAAGTAAGTACATGTGAGAGCAATAAAAGTTACTTTGGGATGTGAGCCAGAGGGAGAAGCTGAGGGTTTTTAATAATGAAGGGTCTGGGATTGATGTTAGGTTGCTGGTTTCTTCTTGTTCTGTCCCGAATTCTCCTCCCTGCTCCACTTGTTCCTCTGCAACAGAAGAAACAGATATCCCAGCTGGGGCTTATTTCTCTCAGTACCTTGTAGCGATGACATTTATTTATTGGCAAGTCATGGAAATTACTCCCCTGGAGGAAAGAAAGAAAGAAGGCAGAATGAATTTGATGTTTGGGAGATGATGGAGAAGCATGTTGTGCTCTTTGGCTGCAGGATGACTCTGTCACAGGAGAGGTGTTGGGGTTGTTGGAGTGACTCAGTACATGGGGTCTCTGGCTGCTGACCATGAGCTGAAGTGTCCCTCACTTGGCTTTCACTGCTCAGGGCTCCTTAATGTTAATGTGCAAAACTGCTGGAGATGTAGTGATGTCAAGAGAGACAGATGGTGTCTAGAGGGGAATGATGCAGGGATGGGCTTGTTCCAGAATGAGAAGAATTTCCTATTGTTTTTCAAGAACAGTTGTTTTATATAGTAGCCTTAGGGTTTTCTCTGTTGCCTTTCAGTTTAGATGTGTAACACAGCCCAGCACACCTGTAACCCAGCAGACACAGGGAACTGTTCCTGCACCAGTTTTGTGCCACAGGGAGCTTGAGCCCTGCCCAGGGCTGCAGAGCAGGGAGCTGTGAGGCTGATGGGTCCCCCCCAGTGCCAGGAAACCTGCTTGGTGATCTGTCTCTGTGCTTGCAGATAGGCTTGTGCATTGGATCCATCCCTAATTAATGCAAATTTATGCAATTTATTAAGCTTTTGGGAGCTTTTCATTGCAAACAAACTCTCTTAATTTTCTGGATAGATTTTCTTCTCTATTTTTTCTTGTTTCAGCAAGAATCTTCCTTTTCCTTTTCTTTCTTTCCTGCTGCTATTGCTACCTTTTGATTAAAGATAGATTTAAAATGACTTAAAGTGCCTGGTCCTCATTAAAAAAATTGACCTTAAGTGCATCTGATTTTCTGCCACGTACATATAGGCTGAGTAATGGGTGTCCTGACCTGAACAGATTGAAGAAATTTCTTCCTTTGAGAACCACTGCTCAGTAAAATGTCACCCTTGCTGTAGGATGTTCTGTCTCATCTTGTAATTACACTGGAAAGGTTAAATGCAGCTGAGCTGTATGGGCTCTCCACCACAGCACATCATCAAGCCACCTTCATTTCTCTTGGCTCTGAGGTGCTCTGAGCCAGTGTTTTACCCCAAGTGCTGCTTCACATCTCTGTGGGCCCTGAGTGGCCCTGGAAGGTGCAGAGCTGCATGGTTTCCCCCTTTGCCATGGCTTGCTAGGGCAGAGGAGAGGCTGGCATTCCCTTTTGCCTTCAGGGCACTGGGAGCTTACCTGGAGACTTACTCAAATGCATGTGAGAATTAGATGGACAGAAAAGGCACTTTGCTAAGGTTCACTCAGGGGTGTGCCTGTATAGTCAAGTGATTGATGATTACTCCATTATTTCCTCTGAATTGCAGCCAGTTGAAATGTTTCTAAGTGCTTCAAGGCAATTTGTTCCTCTGGGTTTCAGAACAGATATCTGTTACTGTAGTTCTTATTTGCAGAGTCCAGTCAGCAGTAACAGGAGATGAAAAACATTCCTCAAAAAAGAAAAAATTCCCAAATGAAATATTATAAAGATTTCAATCTTTGGACTGAAGCCAAATTGTGCTCAGAATTTTTTAACAAATGTCAGCCCAGCTCTATGTTGTCAGTGAATTTTATTATGATTAGGAAATGTCAGAGTTTGAGCCAGCATAGCAAAGTAAGCATCACTGCACTGACGTGGTTGATTCCGTGCATCTGAGGCTGACTGCTCTCAGGAAGCCTTTGGTACCTGTCTGATGCCTGGCTCTGGAAGCACCACAGCTCAAAGGCACCTTCCTTCCAGCAGAAGGAAGCTGGTTTTTGGTAGCAGCTGTGGGCTTCATGCACTGCTCTGGAGAGAAGTGAGTCTCAGAACCTGTTCAGATTAAATTCCCACTAAGACCAGTGGGGAACTGGAGCAGAAGGCTCAGAAGGACCCTCTGGTTAATCCACAAGAGCAACGTGAGTAGAAATCTCATCTGAAAATCTGCAATAGAAAGCCAAGCAGTGCTTTTCCAGTGCTCTAAGAGGAAGAGCAGTTGTAGAGGAATTAACTAAATAATGTATACAAAATAAAACCATGGAAATGTCTTTATTTGCTGTTTATGCTGAATCTAAATATCTCTGTGAATTCAGCCATGGAAGACCCCAGTTCTCTGCTCGTATTGTAGTGCCCACCCAGTGGGCCAGGAACAGGCTGTTGCTTCCCTTGTGCAGTGGCTCTGGAGCAGGTCCCTCTGGTGCCACATTGCCTGCTCCTGGGGAGGTTTAAAGATGTGCTTTCTATCCCTGTGTTCCAGAAGTTGAGAGCCCCGCTGAGAGAGTGCATCAGATCCAGCAAATCATTGTCACTCTGCCCCGGGCTGTCATCGTTGTCATGAGATACCTGTTTGCTTTCCTTAACCAGTGAGTCACCTTTTCCCCTCTTTTGCTGAGTTTCTCCTTGCCCTCCTCTTTTTCAGGGCTTTGTTGCATGAGTCCTTTCTGGTTTTGCCATGGAGTGCTGTATTTTGCTCCTTCCTCAGCCTTGCCCAGCTGTGGCTGTGTCTTCAGGGGATGTGCAGCTGGGTGACACTCGCTTTCCTGGGCTGTGGGGGTTTGTTGGTGGGAGATTTTTCTGAGTGTGTGGGGAGATCCAGCACCTCACCTTCCTGACACGTGTGCTTGCAGCCTGTCGCAGTACAGCGATGAGAACATGATGGATCCCTACAACCTGGCCATCTGCTTCGGGCCCACGCTGATGCACATTCCAGACGGGCAGGATCCAGTGTCCTGCCAAGCCCATGTCAATGAGGTCATCAAAACCATCATCATTAACCATGAGGGCATCTTCCCCAGCCACAGAGAGCTGGAAGGACCTGTCTATGAGAAGTGCATGACTGGAGGGGAGGAGTACTGGTAAGGAGCAGGGGCAGGACTTCACTGTGGGCAGGACTTGAAGCCAGTTACCTGGCTGCCTTGAATCGTGTCTTTCTGGTGCACAATTCACCCACCTTGGTATACCCAGAAAAGGAAAATTCCATAAACAACCCCCCAGGTTGGAAGTATAAGTGATGTTGCATGCTTGTCTGGAGCATGCTGGAATTCTAAGCTCGCATTCAGATCTGAGTTGTAACAAACTGGTGTTTGTAACAGACTTGCACTAATTTGTGTGCAAATTTTGTACATTTCTGAGACCTAGTCTGCCCTGACACTCATCACCTGCCACCATCCTCACTGATAAAAATACGAGGAAGGTGCATGAGCAACAGAACATGGTGTTCTGGGCCCAAAGGTCGTGGTGTGAATGTCTGCTGCTGTTATCACAGCAAGTTCAGGAATCTGCCGTGATTTAAAATGACCATCTCAGTCCTGTGAAAACTAAACCCATAACTCTTCCAAGTGTCACTGGGGCCAGGATTTCCCTCAACAGCTTACTTTTCGCTAAGTGCCTCAGGAGCAGAATCTCATTCTTCGTTTGAAGGCTTGGTGCATTCTGTTTCAGTGACAGCCCTCACAGCGAGCCGGGCACCATCGATGAGGCTGAGCATGACAACGGCACGGAGCCACACACCAGTGATGATGGTGAGCACAGGCTGAGGCTGGGGCTGCCAGAAAGGCTGTGCCTGCAGGGGGGCAGCAGGGGCTTCCCTCCTGGGCAGGTTAGGGGCTGGGCTGGTGTCTGGCAATCCATAATATGTATATTCGTAAGTGTTGCTTATAGGTTTCCATCACAGGCTGCTGATGGACCTGCACAGTGCTCTGACTCTGTGGCAGGGTGCAAGGGGTTGATTTTTTTGGAGCTATTCTATTTGATTCCATTAATCCCATATCTGTCTTTTTTCCCCTTTTCCTTCTTTGTGGTTACACGAGGACACGATGTGTGAAGTGGCTGATGAGAAGAGGAGGGGATGTGTGCTCCCCTGTCTGCTGCTGGAGGGCTGGCCTGGCTGGCAGGGCGCAGCTGGGTCAGGCAGCTCAGGCTCTGCTCTCAGCTGCAAGCAGGAGCAGGCAGGATGATGAGGGAGAGCAAGCTGCCATTTAGCCAATTTTATGCTTGGACAGTCCCATTAATAGCTCTGATTGGAGTTTCTGGGTGGTTAACTCTGGTGCAAGTGTGGAGAAGGGGAGCAGCTTTATTTTGTGAATTTACATATTCCTTCATCACCTCACCCCATGCATCCTCCCTGATGAGGAACTCAGCATTTTACTGGGGCTGTGAGGGTCCTCCTGGTTGCCTCCTCTGCTGCATTTCCTGCAAGACATCCCCAGTGGTGGTGCTGCAATGGCCATGAGCATCGGAATGAGCTGGGATGGGTTCCTCTTTGGGTGCACCAGCAGCTCCCGCTGTGATGCCCTTGGCCAAGGCCTCAAAGGTTAGATGACCTTTAGAGGTCCCTTCCAGCTGGAATTGTTCTATGATTCTATGATTCCAAGGTTCCTGGTGGGCACACAACCTCCCACAGTGAAGTCCTGCCTCAGCCCTCTTGAATTTCAGGCCCTGAGCTCCCCATTTGTGAATCCCTGGTGTTTGGTAGTGCTTGAGTTAGAAGTGTAGAAGTGGTGAGGTCGGGTGCTGGGCAGGTCTGCAGGCGTGGGCTGTGACACAGAGCAGCTGCCTGGCCAGAGCTGGTGTCATCATTTTGGTGAGGATCCCAAAGGGGGATTCATTACTCATCAATAATTCAGGCCCAAATGTCTCCAGGATAAGGAAAGAAAGAGAAGGTAAGTGGGGCTTCGATTGTAGTGTCTGACACAGCCTGACAGGATCCCAGTCTGGAGGATAATGGGGTCCTGTAACCAAAGAAATCACATTATAGACAGAAAACAGGAGTGTGGGTGATGATGCCATATGCACAGAGGGAAATTTCAACCACTCCCAATCTGGTTTGTAGCTTTTTGTAATTGCTGATAGTTTGTGAGATTCCCGGGAAGGCTTGAAGAACAAAAAGAATTGATCAGTCTAAAAAGGAGATCTTTTGTACTCGGTGTGAGTGCTCTGGGAAAGATAGGGTGGCAGAGATGCCTCTTGTTTGGATTTATTGTGCCCTTGTGATTGTTGAACTAAACTTTTCTCTCTATGTGCTTCTCTCCTTTGCAGAAGTGGAGCAGATTGAAGCCATAGCAAAGTTTGACTACATTGGAAGGTCTCCCCGAGAGCTCTCCTTTAAGAAAGGGGCTTCACTCCTCCTGTACCATCGGGCATCAGAAGACTGGTGGGAAGGGAGACATAACGGTGTGGATGGCCTCATACCCCACCAGTACATTGTGGTGCAAGACATGTGAGTATAGTGGTGTGTATTGGCCAGGATGGTAAAATCTGATACCCACGTGAGCTCCATGTTGGCCACCTGGAGCAGGTCATCACATTTTCCCAGATTTAATGACTTTGGGTAATCTGAACTTGTTCACCTCTGCTCTCTTTATGTATTGGCTTGGATTGTTTCTTGTTCAAGCACTAAATGCTGTCTTCAGTGTGCCTGAACCCTGTCTGTCACTGCCTCCTCAAAGCTCTGTGACCCAGGCCTAACACTGGCCGTGCCCCCTTGACCTGCCATTGCTCAGTGCCCACCTGGCCTCTGGGCAGACCCCAGGGTGGTCCACAGAGATGTGCTGTTCACTTTTTCCATGCTCTGGGTGCTGTCTGGAGTTGTGACCTGGCTCCAGCCCTTTGTTAAGAAAGCCTGGAGCTGCCAGAGGGGTGCTGTTCAGCCCCACACCGTGGCTGGGCCCTGATGGAGGTCTCCTTTCCCCAGGGATGATGCGTTCTCCGACAGCCTGAGTCAGAAGGCAGACAGCGAGGCAAGCAGCGGGCCACTGCTGGATGATAAAGCCTCCTCCAAGAATGACATCCAGTCTCCAACAGATCACATCGTGGACTATGGCTTTGGGGGAGTGCTGGGCCGGTAGGAAAACTCTCAAGTTTCCTATGGAGGTGTTGGTGGTCACTGACACGTGTGGGGAGTCAGTGTGAGCAGTGGGCAGGAGAGAGGGGAAGGCTCCAGGGAGCACTGCGGGTGGTGTGAGTGTGGAGGGGTTTCTGTCTGCATTGCTAACATAGAGCTTAACAACTAAAGGAGGTGCAATGCTGTCCCTTTCTTGGCACTGCCTAAAATGTCTGTCTTCCCTCTTTGCCTTAGTCTTCTGGAGCTGAAAGGCTCGGGTTTGGTTTGATCTGAGCTCTGAGGGCTGAGCCATTGCCTTGCAGCATGGAAGCAGAGGGCGTGGATCTGCTGGACAGTGACGGGGTCTTGTGCTGGATTCTTTGCAGAGTGAGATTGAGGTCTGATGGTGCCGCCATCCCTCGCCGCCGCAGCGGGGGGGACACCCACAGCCCGCCCCGAGGGATGGGGCCTGGCATAGACACTCCTCCCCGAGCAGCCGCCTGCCCCAGCAGCCCCCACAAAATCCCTCTAAACAGGGGCAGGATTGAGAGTCCTGAAAAGCGCAGGATGGCGACGTTCGGCAGCGCGGGCAGCATCAACTTCCCAGACAGGAAGGCCCTGTCTGAGGGGCACCCCCTGAGACCCGCCTGTGGATCCACCAGGCACAGTAGTCTTGGAGATCACAAATCTCTAGAAGCAGAGGCACTTGCTGAGGTAAGAGGGTTGTGAAGGGGCTCTGGTGCCCAGGGACCCAGAGGCTGGAAGGCAGCAGCACAGAGCCCCTTCTGTCCCACACACTTGGGAGCTGCTGGAGCTGTGACTGTCCAAAGACAAAAACTCGGCAGCCAGCAGCTTCCCTGCTTTTCCAGCCCCATCAGCTCTCTAATGAAGGATGCTGCCTCCTTCCACAAACCTTGTTTCTGTGACACCCTAGGCGGAAACGTTCAATCCCCCACTAAATGTGCTGGCAGCTTGTACCCCCCGCAGGGAGGGAAGCAGATTATCTTCATCTGACACTCCATAAGGAGATTAGGAGGAGAAAACTGGATTTTCCAAATCGGAATGTAACTGATGTGCAGTGTTTGGAGGAAAGTGCTTCAGGTTTGTTAGTGGCTGTGTGTAGCCAGGGCCTCAGAATGTTCGTGTGACACCCCCAGCCATGCAGCATCACCAACCCCATGGTGCTGGTTCGGTTCTGTTGTCTCCAGCACAGTCTCTGGGTCTCCTCTCCCCACGGTGGGCAGGAGCCCCCAGCCAGGTGTGGGTCAGGTTACACTGGTCCCATTAACCCCTTGGGGAATGGTTTCTTCACAGAGCAGACTGCAGAATTCTCCAGTCCCTCGGGGGGATGTGTCTGTGTCCCACAGGCCCCGGGGTTGGGCTGGGCTGGGCTGCATTTCAGTGGTTTGCTCCGTGCCACCCTCGGACTGTGGGGCTGCCCGGGGGTGCCCATCCAGCAGCATTCCCTGTGCCCCAGGGCCTGGCAGGCTGGTACCCCTAGAATCAGCTGCTGTTAGTAGGGGAATTAGTGATGGCTGCAGAAAGGAAGAACTCTTGCTGCCCTGTTTGCTTTTCCACCAGCCACGCTCTTTGTTCTCTTGCTCTGCAGCACGCTGTCTGGCTTCTCTGTCCATCAAGAGCTTGTGTTTGGTGTGAGCAGTGACAGAGTTGTGGTCTGGAGCCTCCAGAAGGTTGGGGGAATGCTGAGCAGGAGATGCACAGTTACCTTGGGTCCTGGGTTGGTTTTCTAAACCTTGAAAAAGATTCTTGCTCAGCTGATGGAAATATTTACCTGGAAGTCTGTAGGACTGCTGGACTTGCAAGTCCTGAGGTTTAGCTCTGGGAGAATAATATTTTCAGTGATTATCTGAACAGCTCAGTAGAATTAATTGGAGCTGATCCTCCCAGGGTTATCTGGGGCTCACTGAGCATTTTGTATGCATTGTAAAATTAAGGGCTCCTCTACACATGAACAGCAAGGAGGGTTAACTAGAGCTGCCATTGTGCTGCTCACTGAACCTACATCCTGGTGTGTTTCCACCCTATGTGTGCCATTGCCCTGCAGGCACAGGAACAGCAGAGATCCTGTGCATCTGCTAGAGGCTGCAGGGCCTCCTTTTTTGGGGAAGAAACAGCCTCAGTGCTGTGGGGGAGCATGGAGGTGTCCTGTCTCATTGTAGATGTGGACAGTCTGGTGTCCACCCCATCACTCGTAATGCTCAGGGCTTGTTCCCTCTGAAGCTGTTGAGCAGACTGCTGTTGATGTGAGACACAGGATGCCTTTGTGCAGCCACAGCTTGGGCTTGTTTTCTCCTGCAGCTCCTGTTTTGCATGGAGGCTCTGCCTCGGGTCAGAGACACCTCTCCCCCCAGACACAGATGCCAGGGACGGGGTCCTCTCCACAGGATGGGGTGCAGGTGAGTGGGGTGATGCCGTGGCAGGGTGCTGACAGCCCTTTGTTGGTGACGTTTGCAGGACATTGAGAAGACCATGAGCACGGCACTGAACGAGCTGCGGGAGCTGGAGAGGCAGAACACGGCCAAGCAGGCGCCCGACGTGGTCCTGGACACGCTGGAGCCCATGAAGAACCCCCCGATGGGTGCCGCCAACTCGGAGCCCGCCAGCCCCCTCCACACCATCCTGATCCGGGACCCCGACGCCGCCATGCGACGCAGCAGCAGCTCCACCACGGAGATGATGACCACCTTCAAGCCAGCCCTGTCTGCCCGCCTGGCCGGGGCTCAGCTGCGGCCGCCGCCGATGCGCCCGGTGCGCCCCGTGGTGCAGCACCGCTCCAGCAGCAGCAGCAGCTCGGGGGTGGGCAGCCCCGCTGTCACCCCCACCGAGAAGCTCTTCCCCAGCAGCTCCGCAGACAAATCGGGCACCATGTAGGCCGTGGAGGTGCAGAGGAGCCGGCACCTCGGGCGGTGGGAGTGGGGCCGGCAGCGTGGCCGAGCAGGGATTCAAAACCCCACTGCAGAAGGACCTCCCCTAACGGGGGGAGAGTGCGTGGCCTTGGCCTGGTGTCTGGGTGTTGTACACAGGGGCTGCATCCTTGGCCTGGTGTCTGGGTGTTGTACACAGGGGCTGCATCCTTGGCCTGGTGTCTGGGTGTTGTACACAGGGGCTGTGTCTCTGCAGGTGTGTGCACACACCCCCCACCCACGCAGGAACACTGCCCAAGCTTGTGGTCCCACGGCAGGAGGAGGCAGCAGTGGGTCTATGTGTTGGCACTGGAGAACACACGCTATATGTAGAAGTATATATTAAAACAAAGTATGTACAGAATTCAGTGACTTTTTTACAAAAAAAAAAAAAAAAAAAAAAAAAAAAGTAGATTTACCTCAGAAACTGTCTCTGAAATGTCCTCTCTAGAGATGTTGGTTGATTTTGGGTTTTTTTCCAAGCTATTTGTGTGCGTGTGTGCGTGTGGAGGTACGTAGCAGCTGTGTTGAGCAATACAAGGCCAATCATGGAATTTGTTTTCTGCACCTCTTGGCATCAAAAAAAAAAAAAAAAGTGGTGGTGGGGGAAGATGTAGTGGGGTTTGTTCATTGCTGGCCTGTGGAGAAGAGCAGGAAGTTGATAAATGCTGTTGTGTGTCAGGCCACTGGAGTGTCTGTCCAAGGTGAATTCCAAGACACCTTCGTGTGCACGGTGACAGCGGGGCAGGAGCAGGGACAGAGATGTGCTCCCTTGGCTTCACACAGGACAAGGACACTGCAGCCACCCCAGGGCACAGCCCTGCCTGCCTACAGGGACACAGAACTCTGGTTTTCTTGAAGATTTCAGAATGAACAAGGACTAGTGACAAACCTGTGGTAGAGCATAGAGTAACTTAACTCATTTCTGAGTTGTTTTATTTCCCTTTCCACACACACACTTCTTTTTTTTTTTCTAGAAGAAGCCCTGATGGGATCTTGACAGATGGGACTAACTGGGCGAGGAGGCTTTGGTACAACATCGTTCCTTCTTTTGAAGTTGCACAGCAGTACATGAGGGTCTTGATTCAGATTGTATCTTCTTGCATGAAAAGCATGAGCCATATTTGACCATATCAGATGTGGAACCGATCTGATGTGGTGATATTTTGCACTTTCTGTACTGTACTATAGAATACAACAGTCTGAGTTTATGCAAAAGAATCTACATTTTCTTTTTCCTCTGAACATTTAACCCAGAGAAAAAAATATGCAGAGCGAGCTGGGGATTGCATGGTACTTTGATAATCACATCCCTTCTGCAAGTGCTGGATTCAAGACGCTCTGTGCTTCTCCTGCAGGTTTTTTTTTGTCTTGTACAGATTTCCCTGCAGTGACCCCTGGTTTAACGAGGTCACTTCGTACGGTCACGCACAGCCCGGGTGGGAAAGGGCCCGTGGTCAGTGTCTGGGCTGCACACAAACTGCACTGATGGCTCCTCAGTGTCCTCCACTCTGCCTGTCCCTGGGCAGAGCAGCTGCCAGCCCTCCTGCCTCACCCACCAGCCACCTGCCCTTGCCCAGGACCATTGGTTTGGTTTGGTTTGGTTCCCCCTTCATCATCCTCTTCTCTCCAGCTCACTGGTGGCTGGAGGAGCAGCACTGTGCCCGTGCATGGTGGCTGCCCCTGCCTGGCCTCGTGTGGCTCTTTGCACGGGGTAGGGACCCTGTGGGACCACCCACATGCCCCGTGCAGCATGTGCCCCCCACCCCTGCTGCCTCCCCCCCCTCTGTATATAGTGATGTACTCGCTTCCATGCTGGACAGTAACTGTTAACATGTAAACTGTACAAAAAAAATAGGCTAAGATTAGATGAAAGCCAATGCCACTCACCAAATCTTTGCACTTAGTAGGTAGCTCGATGTAAAAATAAAACCCAATAATAATATTAATAATTAATAATAAAAAGAAATTGAAAGAAAAAAAAAAAAAAAAAGCAAGCCGCCAAGCTAACCTTTCCGTGTGCAGTGGGGGAGAAGTAGTGTGTGTAGTGGTTCTGTCCTTGTTCTTCCCTATAATGCTGTGAGGGGAAATGGTGTTTATGTACTTGTCTATTAACATTGTTGACATTTGTAATTGCCACAATTGGTTCCTATTGATGTTTATTTTTCTTCATCATTTTCCCCCCTTTCCCGGCGCAGGCTCACCCCGAGGTCACTGCCTCTGTCATTATGGGCAGCAGATGTTCAGTCTGTCAGGCTGGGCTAGTAATGAACCAGCAAATGTGCTTTTAGGGGGAGGGAAGGAACCCATTTGGCACGAGAGCTGTGTAGTCATTGCCAGTAATTATTATTTTTTTTCCATTTAGTTCCTGGAGAACATTCACTTTGCCAGTCTGGGTTTTTTTAATGTACTTTAAAAGATTACTTGATAGCAAAACCATTTTTTCCCCTCCCTTCTTACGTTTGAAGATACGGTACACGTTCCGGTGTCTTTCTATTAAGTTATTGCCTTTCATTTTCCTTTGGTTTGGTTTGTTGTGGGTTTTAATACAATTGTTTTCTTATCTTTAAGTGCCTTTTTGAGCACCAGAACAAATGCTTAGAGTTAATGTCCTAGGAGCTGTACCCATCATGATTTCCTTTGTGCAGTTGTGTTGTGCTGGGAGTGATTGCTTTTAAAGTTGTGGATTTTTTTTTTTAATTTTTTTTTTAAGAGTAGAAACCCAAGGTGTTTTGTTGAAGAATAAACTACCCCTTTTTAATACAGTATTCAAAGCGTAGTTTTAACTACTGTAAATTTAAGGGAAGAAGTGTATTTTTCTGTAAGCTAGCTTGGCACAAAGATGATGTGTATGTTGTAGGAGCATCATAACTGGAACCTGCTCATGTTTATGAGTAACTGTACCCTGATCCTCAATACCTCTCTAAAGGCATAAAGACTGTAGGCTCCAGAGAGCTCGCAGAGCTTTCACTGTGAAATCTTATAGCCAAGTGGTTGATGTGAGCAGGCGAGGGTCTGGAGGGACCGGCACAGCCCCTCTGGGGGATGTGACAGCAGGAGTTGGGGCCTCTTCACCCAGAAGTTGTTTCTCTGCTGTGCAGAGCGAGTGCTGACCTCTGCCTTGGCTCCTGCAGACCTGCCCTGTCCCTCGGTGCTGTGCCCACCTCTGGAGGGGCAGCTTGGAGCTTGCCCACCCTTCCTGGGGCTCAGCATCACCTCTCTTGGTGCTGACTCAAAAGCAGCGGCCCCCACACAATCTCTTCTCTGTACAGACCCTTCAGCATCATGTGCAGGTGTGTGGGTCCCTGGGGTGCTGGTGACAGTGCACTTTCTTCCTGAGGCTGTGGTATCCCCAGGAGGTAATTTCTGCAAACCCTGGGCTAGGGTATTGAGCTGGCAGTGCTGAGGTTTTGGTGGAGCAGCAGGAGGTTTTCCTGGTCCGATCCGCTTCCGAGCAGCTGGGCTGTGTGTTCTGCTGGGGATGGGTTTGGTGAGGCTGGGAAGCTGTGGGAACTGCTGGCTGCTGCCCTCTGTGATGGTTGTCCTCCTCCCCTGGTGTTGTCTCTGTAATGTATGGTGAGATGCTGTTCAGCTGGAGTGTCTGAGTGGGTCCTCTGTCACGTGTGCTGATGATGCTGTGTAGATGAAGCCACTGGTTGGGTGTGGACTCATTCCGTGGAATAAAACTGCTTAACTTTTCTCAAAAATACTGGCTGTGGCTTCAGAATATTTGCTGCCTCGGTGACCCCCTTGTGTCAGCACCCTTCCTCTACCCTTGCCTGGGACTTACCCCTCCCTCATACCCATGGCCACATCTCCTGGCTGCTGCTCCCCCGTGGCTGCTCCCTGTGGCTGCCTTGGAGTATTCCATGGTGTATGTTTGGATGAGCTGCTGGGAGCACAGATGGGCTCTTTCCTCTTAGCCCGGGGCATATGGTGAAAACATCAAGGGAAGAGAGATGTAGACAAAAAAAAAAAAAAAACCAAAAAAACTAAAATAGAAATCAACCTCACTTCTTCCACCAGGGTGTAAATTTGCCCATTTCTATTGTTGTGGGGGAACCTGTGCTGAGCCACCCCAGCTGAGATGTACCCTGTGTTTCACAAGTGTCATTTCTACTTTTATTTAAAATGCATTTAGGTAAAAACAATTGCAACCATTTTGACCATTTGATTTCAAGGCAGTCGCTGCCTTGAAGGTCACTGCGCTGAACCCGCAGTAATTGGAGGGTGAGGAAGGGGCTGTGTGGGGTTTGGGCTGGTCCTGGGCTGGGGGGAGGTGCTGCTCTGTGTTCCCCCAGCCCCAGTGGGACCCGTCCACCACCTCCCGAGGACAGTGTCCCACCCCTCCCTCCCCACAGGTTATGGGGAGCACAGGGGGGCTCCTGGCTGACAACCCCACCCTGTCCCAGGGCTGCTCCCTCCATGGCCCCATGGGCCAGGAGCTGGGGCTGGGCACTTGCCAAAGGGACACCCTGTGCCAGGGCGAGCTCTTGGCACCTTCTTTGGGAAAAGAGGCCCTGGGGACTCTGGCTGGGTCCTGGGCAGCAGCTGTGGGCAGGGGGATGGGGGGGGAAGGGGTGATGTGCCAGGGGGGCTGATGCTCTGCAGCACCCATGGGTTGGGGACTCTGAAATCCCAGACTGGTTTGGGATCATTAAACCTCATGCAGTGCCACCCCTGCCATGGTCGGGGACACCTCCCAGAGCCCAGGGTGCTCCAAGTCCCATCCAACCTGGGCCGAGACACTGCCACGGATGGGGCAGCCACAGCTTCTTGGGGCAACCTGAGGGGCTCAGCACCGTCATCATGAAAGATTGCCTCCCAGTATTTACTCTGAATCTCCCGTTTTTCGGTTTAGAGCCATCGGCCCTTGTCCTGTCCCTTCAGGACCCGCTGGAAGGCCTGTCCCCGTCTGTCCCCGTCTGTCCCCGTCTGTCCCCGTCTGTCCCCATCTGTCCCCGTCTGTCCCCATCTGTGCCCCAGGCCCCTTGGGGACACGGCCGAGCCTCCCCCGGGCTGCACCACCCATGCGCGGCCACCGGAGGGCAGCAGAGACCTGAACCGAGCGACCCGCGGGGCCCAGCTGTGCGGCGGGGCTGGGGCTGGGGACGGACCGGACCGGAACCCCCCCGGGACTGCAGGAGCCGCCGCTCCGCTGCCTCCCCCGGGTGCTGCGGGGGGGCAGGGTGGTGCCAGGGGTGACAACTGACAGCTGCAGAAGCCCCCGGTTCTCTTAAGTGTTTGGGGAGCTGGGCGATGCTCCGTGCGTGCAGGTTCGGGTTCTGATCCGTGCAGTGCACCCGTGTGCAGTCTCTGGAATGCTGTATATGCGGTGGTCTGCAGGGACGCGCTCTCCAGCCCCACTGAAAAATTTTTCTGGGCTGGGAACGCGTGTGGGTACCCACAGGTGCCCGCGGCTGAGCGTTGGATACCTCTCAGCAACACCCAGCGTGCTCCTGCTTAGCTGGAAACTAAAACCGGAGTCACTTCTCTCCAGCGGGTCTATACCTGGCTGAAGCCACAAGCATTAAGTACAAACAATACAGTGCATTAACTTCTATGGGGCAAATGCAGCATTTGCATCTAAACTAACTTTCCACGCTGCTGCTCACTTCACGTGAATCATGTAATGATTTCACTCTGAAGTTAAAAATACTCATGATTATGTATAAATACCTCCCAGCCTGATATATCAAAGTGATTACTGCACAGAACTGCAACATTCCTCGCACCACAGGAGTGTGCCAGGTCTGGGATGGTGAAGCCCATCAGAAGAAGGTGGGGTTCAGGATTAGGAGGAACCTTTGTCTTGATGCCCATGCTGCCTGGCACTGGGCTCGGGTGCTGGGCAGATCAGGGTGCCCGACTCATCTGTGCCAGTTTGGAGTTTTGCTGCTTGACACGATGTGCAGGGTGTGGAGCTTGGAAGGGATGGTGGGGTCGGAGGTGGCTGTGTGATGGGTCCTGCTGATGCCTCTTGCTGGAGGATGTCACGGGGGAAATGGAGGTAATATTGTGTTACCTGTGTTTTCCTTTCTTGGCAGGTTTCCTCGTAATTTCTTAATACTGAGGTTTGGGTATTTTACTAGAAGGGAAAATCATCAAGGAAGACACAAAGAGCATGACAATGAGCAAAATACTTCAGCTATGATAACCCTCAGGTAAGATTTGTTTTCCTCAAGCTTGACTGTAAATCTTGCCTGGGACAGTTATTGCAGCTGAAATTCATTGTCATTGTCCCCAAGATCAGAAATTTGAGGCATTTTCCGTGGACAAAACCCACACAGTGGTGCAAATGGAGGAATTAAGCTGATCTAGGAGGGGAAGTTAGTGTGGGTTTTTTCCTTTTTTAAACAGGTTGCTCTAACTGAAGCAGCCCCTTTTGTGAAATATGAGCATCACCTCTGCTCTGATATTTTTTTCAAAGGAAAATTCATGCCAGCATTACTCTTGAGTGATGAGGGGGGCCAGGGACTCTTGCTTGGCTGAGCAAGGGAAAATGCAATATTTCAGGGACCACATGTGGCAGTGCCTTTGATTTGCAGTGGAACCAGGTGGTTTTTTTTCAGACAATATTGTCCAGAAAAGTGGCTCCCATCGATTCCTCCTCGAGGACTCTTTTTTTTTCTCCTTTCCAATAAATGGTGTTTCCTTGTTGCACCGACTGCTCCCGAGGTGAACCGGGCCGGCCTGAGCTGGGAAGGCTCGGGGTGAGTTTGGGTGTTGCTGGCTGCAGGTAGCCAAGTGGCACAGGGATGTGGCAGCTGCTCCTGGGGAGGGGGCACCAGAGGGCCCCGCGTTGTCACCCCCTGGCTGCCCGGGGGTCCCTGTCCCCGCGCCCCAGAACACAGCAGCAGCAATGCAGGGGCTGTGGGACCAGTTCCTGTGGAAACAAGTTGCTGGGTGTGGGAATTGGGGCAAAATGGAGAGATTAATTCAGCTCTTGCTGGTAGTATCCCTCTTCAGGCATCGCTTCTGCCGGCCGCCAGAGAGCAGAGACCCGGGTGGAGCAGGCTGGAGCCACAGCAGATGCTGAGAGCACTGGCAGAGAGCCACCAGAGCTTCCTTGGAGAAGGGTGGATCCAATAATTCAATACTCAGGTGGGCCCAACAGCCATTCACTGTGTGTGCTTTAATGCTGCCCCTGAGGGCAGCCTCTCACTTGTCATGGTCATAGCTAATGAATGAAAAAATGGCATAGAAATGAAATATGAAGGAAACGGTGGCAGAATTTGGAGTGATTAATGCTTTGAACCTGGGCTTGAAGTGCAGCAAGTGCTTTCAATCTTGCTGACTGAATTAAATAATACAAATTAGCAATGCTTTTTCTTTCCCACCCCCTCCCGTGTAAAGACATTAAGGTGCTTTTAGCAAATGAGATAAAGATTTTCCATCCATGTTTTAAAAAGAGAATGGAGCGCTGTGCAGTGGCACGCCCAAAGCCTGCAGCCAGCTGGTGGCAGGGGGCTGTGTCTTGCTGTCCCTCCTCCCTGCAGCCTCTCCAGTAGTGCCTATCAGCCTGAAAATGTCTTGCTAGCAGCTGGCAGCTGCTTCATTGCGTTTGCTTTGTTGATGAGGGCACAGATTAATTGCTGAGAGTATAAATTAAATGCATCCCATCACTTGTGGCTGGACCACATCCAGCTTGGGCCGTGCAGTGCACATTTTCCTCCTCGACGGCCTCCATCCGTGGCACACCCAGCCCAGGGCTGCCCCACGGCTCCCAGGGGCTTATCGGGAGCAAACACAGCCCCGTCTGGCGGTGGAGATGCTCCCGAGTGGATGCGCATGTGCTCCGGAGACACTCCCCGCCAGCATGTGTTTAATTTCCTGTGCCGAGGGGAAAGGATTTGCCAGATGAGATCGACTCGTGAACCTGGCAGAGCATCTGTTGGAAAGTGAATTCCCCTGGGCCCGCCTGCTGATGGGGACCTGGCACATGGCACCGCTGCGGCACTCTGCATGTCACTGCCGGAAGCTTCAGCTCTCCATTGTAACTTTCTTTTTTTTTTTTTTTTTTCCTTGGAATGCCTCCCTTCCTGCTCCAGGGCGTAACCAGCACACTCTGCTCTTCCCGGAGCTCCAGCCCTCCCCTTGGCTCCCTGGGGCTGACATCTGGCTGCTGGGGACACTGTGGCAGTGACACCCATGTCCTCTGCCACCCTCCCTGCCCTCTGGTGGGCTCTGGCAGGCCATGGCGGTTCCTGCTCCGTTGGGTCAGCTCTCCATCCTCCCACCGCAGCCATGGAACCCTCCTCGGCCCGGAGGTTTCACAGACCCAGCCCTGAGCAGTGCCCATGGGCTGGTGGGCAGGGACACCTCCCCCAGCCCAGGGTGCTCCAAGCCCCATCCAACCTTCAACTCTGCCAGGGATGGAGCAGCCACAGCTTCTGGGGGCAACCCGAGGGGCTCTGGGGGCAACCCTCACCCCAAAGAATTTCTTCCCCACACCTCAACTACATCTCCCTAATATCTAATCTAAACGCCCATCTGTAGGTCACCCTCTATAGAAACACTGCAATCCAGGTTTTAGCAGGCTTTGGGGACTGCAGCATTATCCATCTCCTGCAATTAGCACAGAGCTGTGTGGGGCTGGAAACCCTCCTGTGCTCGCAGCTGGGCTGGAAAACAGCCCTGCACTCCTGGTGTGCTTCGGGATCACATCACTTGTCAGCCGGGTGGAAGGCAGCAGCTGTGGAAGATGCTGATGTGTTTCATACGAGCAAAGCACAGAAAATGGAGCTTTAAATACTCATGCATTAGGTCAGAGTTAATGATGTAGGTGAGGCTGTGCTTGCTCTATACCATAGGGACCCCTCACCCCTCTCTTTCAAAGACTTATGCTTGGAGTACTCGAATCAATGAAGCTTTGTGTCTTGGAAATGAACCTCCAGCACAGAAGAAAAACTTACTCTAGTGCTTTGAGTCTAACCGTGCCTGCTGTCAGCATCCGAAGGGCAGCCCCCCCCCTTGGCAGCTGCTAATTGCACCCTGAGCAGCCATCAGGATGAGCAAGACTCGTCTCTCTGGGCATGCAGATGCTCTCGGTGGTTCTGTTTAACCAAGATAAATATCTCAATTAAGATAACCAGCTGCCAGGGGGGGTTTGAAGCTGGGCTCGTTTCTCTTTTTTTTTAGGCAAAAACCCCAGTAAGAGCTGCGGAGGAGCAGGAACCCCCTCTCCGATTTTTCAATTCCAGTAGCTGACTTCTCCACAAGAGAGACGACTTTCAGCAGGATAACAAAGTGTTTTATAGCAACAAACATTTCCTCATTGCTCGCGGTGAGCTGATGTATGGGTGCGGAGGGGCCCGCAGCGGGGCTCAGCACCCGCAATTCATTACCGCAGCCTGCGGTGTGCGGGGTTTCTGGCGGGAGGAAAATCTCCCTGGGGAGCCGGGGGGAGGGGGCAGCTGCCCCTTCATTCAGCATCCAGATGTGCAAATGAGGAGGAGGAAGGGCAGGCTGGCGGAAAGGGAGAGGGGGAGCCCCTCTCGGTTCCAAAGAGGCGCATGCGGGGGTTTGCGTTCCCAGTGACAAACTCAGGCTGGTGGCAGGGAGAGGGGGGCTTGGCTCTGAGCCCCCGGGGTCTCCTCATTTCGGTGGGGTCTGGGGTCCCATCGTCCCGGTCTTCGGGGATTGTGATTCTTTAGCAAATAACAACTCCACCCAAACTAGATCTTATCAGCCCTGAATTAGTTGTGAATCCCTTGCCAGTGACCCTGGTGGCATTTGTTGAGAAAAAAAATGCTGGAAGTGTCCGTGTGGACGTTCTTCTCTTGATAATGCTTCCTGAGCCTCGGAAAGATGATTTCTATAATTTCTCTTTCTCCCCCACTTTCTCCCCATGCCGAGCACAGGGGTGCCCCACAGGGGGGCAGCGATGTTAATTACAGCAGTTCACAATTAGGCCACATTTTGGTGTGTGTGTGTATCTTCCCTGGTGCTCGTTAGTTCATAGATAATTAATTAGCAGAGGTGTCTCATTAAATTGCAAATTAAAGAAGGGCAAGTATCACACAAGTTTATGTAACCTGATTTTGCAGATAAAGCTGAATGAAAAATTTCCATGAAATTTATGGTCGGGAAGGGAATATTAAACATTGATTGTGTTTCATAGGTTAGGAGTTGTTCTCATTGGACATAGAATAAGAAAAAAAAAAAACACTTTAATTTGAATTTATCAGAATTAAATGTACTCATTTTTCATTGCAAGTTATTATTTGGGAGGCCAAATTATAGAAAGGGAAAGTGGCAAACCAGGAGCAGCAGTAACTGAAGTGACAATGTCTGGTTCATCTGAACCAATCCTTTTAAAAAAGTGTAGGTTGTTGTACTCCCGAGTTGTACATTTTGGTCTCACTGACTTTGGGTTTGGAAACTGCCCAGCAGTCTGACTTACACCCTGAAAAGGGTAGGAAGAGAAGAGAGTTTTCTCTGCAGGCTGGGTTAGGGAGGTGTATTTATCACCATCCAGAAAGTAGCAAGCACTGCCAAGTGGCTGGGGCTGTTTGTCTGCAGGTGCTCTGCTTATAAACTGCTCTTTCTCTCCCTGTTTAGTTTCATTGCTAATAAATAAATCCAGGCGTAAAGAGGCTAAGCTGACAGGGAGCCAGAACTGCCTGCTCACAGCTCTCTTGTTCTTGCTATTTTACAACCCGTTTATTTGATGAGCAGCAGTTATCCCGGCAGAATGGAGAGATCATTGGATTGGAGGTGACACAGGAGGTGGCAGGGGAGGAGCAGGCAGACAGGGAGATGCTTCTCCTCCCTCTGTTCTCAGGCTGCCTTCAGGGAAAGGCAGGTACTAGCCAAAAGCAGTAGAACAGTTTGTAAAAGCTTTTATGCAGAATAATTTGCAGCTCTGGCAGGACCTTGGGTCAATGGCTGTGGTGTCAGGTGTGGGGCTGCTCTTCCTTGACCCATTTGGAGGATTGCTGGGTTCCAGAGAACATTGCCCCAAAAGATCACAAGATAAATCTTGTGGAAACAAAACAAGCTGATTGATTTGCTTTCCCACATCCCCAAAAGAAGAGGTTTCTTGCTCATTCCCAATAGAAGCAGTGATGGGAAGGCAGGAGCTCACCTGAGGCTCTTTACTCCCTGTGCAGGGCCCCAGAGAGTGCTGGGGTCTCTCTGAGCTAACAGGACATTTTCAGTCACTCAGACTTTCTCCCTAGAGGGGCTCTTGTGCTCAGTGTTTGCTGATGCTGAGGGCAGGGAGTGAGATTCCACGTCTGGCATATTCACCCACCACAGCATTTTAGATGTTTTTGTCTTGTCTTCCTTCAGAGTTCTCCGTGGAGGTGAACAGAGCACAAACTTCATGCACAGCCTGAGACATGGAATAACTGCATAGGAAATCACTAAAATAAGCTTAGCTCTGAAAAGTAACCTCTTGCTGTGAGATGAAGGCTCCTGGCACTGTCTTCCCTGGTTGTGGGTGCTAATTGTGGGGTCTTTTTTTGCTGGTACTATTTACACAGCATCCTGGCTTTTCTGTGAGTAGCTGAATTAATTTTCTTCAGCTTTTTTTAGGGGAAAGCAAAGGAATTATACCCAGCCTGAGAGCCAGGCATCCAGGCTCTAAATGAAAAAGCTGGCAAAAGAATGAGCTGTTGGCAATGCTCAACCAGAATGGAAAACATTGCAGATCTACCAACGTGTCTGTCTGTGCACAGCTTATCAGTTCAATGGTTTTTATACTGGAATAACTCAGAGCTAGTGAGAATTTATGATTTTCATAACATTTATCAGATCATCATCAGTGTGCAAATAGGAGGTATCTGCATGTGCTAGAACAGCAGGTCTGCCAAAATCAGCACAGAGCAATTCATTGATGCCTTGTTACCCAAATCTCTGTCCCTCTCTCAAGTCAGGGCTGGGGTGGGTTTGCCTGCTGCCTCCTCCCCACAATCTGCCTCTCAAGCACTCACTGGTATTTCATGCTGCCCTTAGGCCAGGTCCAACTCGATGAGCATCACTTTGTTATGAAATGCCCAGAGTGATTTTACTCATTGTGTCTGCCTCAGAACCGTTCAAGAGAAAGTTTAAATATTATTTCTGGCTACTCCAGCTGCTAACTCTAACAGCTTTTTCATGGAAGTTTCCATGCTGCTCTGGAAAACTGTAAGATTTTTTTTTTTTTTTTTTTTTTTTGCTGATGTACACTGCCTAAAAATATTTAAGTAGACTGAAAAAAAAAATTTTTTTGTTTGTTTGTGCTTTCAAGGCACTCTCTTTTTTTGTTTTCCTTCTTTGCTTTCTTTAAATTAAGAAGGTTGAGCTGACTCTTATACCAGTGTAAGCACAGTTTATCCCCTGATATTCTTCCCTGTGGGCTGTTCCTGGATCCTTTTCTGTTGGTGCCAGTGAGCCCAGTGCTGCCCAGTGTGCCCAACCTGATCCATTTCTGCCCTTGGATCCCTGGGCTGCTGATGGCCAAGCAGTGCTGGCTGCCCACAGCTGCTCCCCTAACATCCTGGTGCCATGGCAAATCCTGGAATTACTCAGTGCCTCCTGTGTCTGAAAAGAATATGAGAGAAAACAGTTCTGCACAAGCTTGTTAGGCTAATGGTGTTTTTTTTAATGAACCATTTGAGGCTGTGTCTTGAAGTAAGAAGGGAAAAAAAAAAAAAAGATAAAATTCCCTGCTTCTGATAGCTCTTTCTGTTTCAGAAAGGAGAACTTTGGCACAAGTACTGAACATTTGCTGGCAATTGAATGCTGACAGTGAGCAATGGAATGTCCTGGTTTTCCTGCCTGTAAAAATGGAAAACACAGCCTCTGTTGTAGGGCTGCTAAGAGGATAAATACAGTGGTCTTAGTGCAGCACTGGAAATGTTTCACCCTGGGCTTGCAAGGTGTTAATGTCCTGGGGTCTGCAGCACCAGGCTGGGGGAGCTGGGTGTCCTCAGTCCCCAGTCCTGACTCTCAGTACCCTGCTGTGGCATGGGAAGGGAGGGATTTAGCTTTGTAAAAAAATACTGTGCTCCCAGAGGGAACTTTTCAGTAACTTATGTGTCTCCTTTAAGCTCTTCTCTTGAAGCTTCATGCTTGAGAAGTCTGCCTACATTTTTTTCTAACAGTCAATAGAAGTTCTTAAATGACAGTCTGGGTAATAGTGACTATTATTAGATTAGGGCAGCCAAGCTGAGTACACTCTAGAGAGACTTTTCATCCCAGCTTCACGCACTTATTTCCATACAAAACTCTCACAGCAAATCTTGTAAGAAGTGCTGGCAGTGTGCTTCAAAAGGAGGCTCTGGAATCCTGCTGCCTCCTCTGGTCCTGAGGCTGAGGTGTGCCTGGGTGCTCCTGCACATCATCAGACATGAGAAGAGGGGCAGTGAGTCCCTCTGGCAGAAAGTTCCCTCTCTCCTGGGAGTGTTCCTGAGCCTGTGCCTGCCCAAGCATGAGGGACCCCTCCCCACCTGAGCCCACGGGCTGGGGGCTTCCAAAGGCTGCACGGAGCATTTGTTGGAGGAGGGGGAAACAGTGGGATTTCAGGCTGCAAACAGATTCCTGAAGAAAAAAAAAACGTTTAGTGCTGCCAGTCTCTAATGCAATAAATGTCATGGCTACATTATGTATGGTCCATGGAGCACAAACCTAGAGCAGAAATGTCTTACTGGACATTGAAAATACACCCTCTGCCTCTAGCAGTGACCCTCTTCAACCCCCTGTGCTTGAACCCTGGTGGACTGCTAAATGGCAAAGGTTGAATACATTGATAAAATACATGTATGTACAGCTGTAACTCCCAATCTTGGCTGCTTACAAAATTTTGCAAGTAGGAACAGGACAGAGCATAAATCACTGGTCTGTTCAGGTGGTGGTATCTCTTAGCTGAAGCTGTTAATTACAAAATGATGGTGCCAAGGGACACGTCAGCTCTCAGGTCAGGAACCTCAGGCACTCAGCAGTGAGCTGGAGCCTGCTGGCATGGCCATGACTTACCCCAGGGCTCTCACATGCTGTGTCTTTGCTGCCTTGTTGCCCACTTTCAGCTGATGCTGTGCATTCAGTTGGTCCAGGAAAGAGCCAGGAAAGCTCTCTGGAGGAGTGCTGGCTCTCAGTCACATCCCTGGGCCCAGCCTTGCCTTGGTGAGGGGATCTTTGGGCTACCTGCACTGCCAGCTGTGAGCTCTGAGCTGCTGCTGGTTTTGTTGGCTCTATGAACAGTTAGTTCTGATTGCTACTGAAAGGATTGCTTCTGACAGAAACCTTGCATGGTCCCATCTCAAGGGTCAGTACTTCGTGGTGGGATTTGTTTTGTTCTAGAATTCTCAAGATCAGACTAAATTTAGTCTTGTAGAAATCAATAAATTACGGCCAACTTTAACATAAGGGCAGAGTTAGGTCAGTGTGAAGTGTTTCTGACCAATCATACTCCTGGGGTTCAGACTCTTCTCCTCTTCAGTTGGGAACAACATGATGAGAAACTTTCCACTGCTTTAAATGTTAAGGAATCTCTGAAAATATGTAGAAACAATAAATGCAAAATGTTCTACGGTTTGGGGGTTGATGGGGTTGTGGTGTTGTTTTTTTTTTGTTTTGTTTGTTTTGTTTTTGGTTTTGGTTTTTTGTGTGGGTTTTTTTGTTGTTTCTGTTTGTTTGTTTTGGGGTGTTTTATTTTGTGTTTTTGTGGTGATTTTTTTGAAGTACAACATGTTCTTCTTCAGATTTCCCTCCAATCTACATGCTTGTGTCCCAGAGGTTGTTTCCATGGTGCGTTTGTGTTTCTGTCATGCAGTGACATGCACACATGAGAGGCAGATCTTGGTGGAGTGTTTCATTTTAGGAGCAGTCTACTAAGGGCAGCTGAAGATGAGTCACTTGTCTGCCAGAACAGGGAGAGAAGCAACAGTTCTGTAGCAGTGCTGGAGCACCATTTGGGAGCAAACACTTTTTATGTTATTAAATTGTGAGCATCCAGCTGGGAACTATATAAAGCTTCACCTCAATGTTTTGTCTCAAGAGTACATATGAAAATAATCAGCTTTTGGAGCTTTGCTTCGTGTCAGGCTACTCTGTGTCCTCCTAGCTTTAGCATGCTCTTCCCCCTGTCCACTGAACAGGGTAACAAGCTCCCAGGTTGGTACCTGCTGGTATTTAAATTTAAATGCATATTTCAGGGGGGTTGCCTCTAAATTGCCTGATCTGGTGTTCTGTTTATAATAACAAGTTGTAACTTGGGACGTCAGCAAAACAAACCAGTTTAATGCTGTTACTCCACAGTCCAAAGTGCCCATAAAACAGCGGGAAGATTCCAAAGGAGGAGCAGAACTGTTCCCATCCTGCTCCCTGGGAGCTGTGGGGCTCAGACAGGAGGGTTCTGCCTGACCGGATCCTCCCGGCAGCCTGGGGTCTCCCACAGCGGGAGAGCTGCTGCAGGACTGGGGAAATGGTTTGAGTTGCTTTATATCCAGTATCAACCTGTGGGGAGGGTGCGTGGCTACCAGCTCATTGCCCTTTGCTATTCATCAGTCTCACAGAACAAAAAACCAAACATGTTCCTCCGGTAACGAACCCCCCTGTCCGTTTCTGGGGAGGATGAAGTTAATTGCCCGCCCGTGAGCTCGTGTCAGAAGTGTGTCTGACCCTGGGACCAGACCCGCAGGGTGAAGGGGGGATCTTTGTCCCCCGGGGAAATCAAAGCTCCGGATCCGGCCGTGCCCGGGACAGGGGCGATGGGGATGATGCCGGTTTCCATGGCAACGCAGACCTGCCCTCCGCAGAAGGCCGTTGCCATGGCAAAGGGCTGAGGTTCCCCTGTAGGGACAGGGGACCGGGCCGGGGGGAGGCGGAGCGGCTCCGTGGCACAAGAGGCGCGATCGGGCCCTGTCCTGTTGGAGGGACCTCAGAGCTCACCCAGCCCCCCTGCCCGGCGTGGGGACACGGCCCACGGCCCACGGCCCAGCCCGCTCCCAGCCCCATTCAGCCAGTCCCGGAACGCGGGCAGAACCGGGCCTGCCGGGCCGGGCTGCCGGCACCGAGCCCGGACTACACCTCCCGGCAGCCCCCGCGCACCGGAACCTCTGCTGCCGCGCGGGGCTGAGCGCGGGGGATTTGGACTCGGTGCCGGGCCCAGGGGGTCCGGCGGGGTTCGGGCCGGGCTGCCATGGCCTTGGCACTGCCGCTGCCCCAGCCGCCCTGGCCGGCGAGCCTGGCCCCGCTGAAGGTGCGTGAGGCGCGGGGCGGGATGGCGGGCGGGATGGCCGCGGGGTGGCACGGCCTCGGCCCGCTCTGCCCCGCCGGTCCCCTCGGGAACCCCTCCGTGGCTCTCCCCAGCGGCGGGATGGGGGCCCGGTCCGGCCCGTTCCGCTCCTTCGGATGACACCTGCGGTGCGGAGCGGGCCGGGCCGGGCCGGGCCGGGCCGGGTGCCGGTCCCGGTGCCGGGTGTCCATCCGCGGCGGTGCGGGTTGGGCTGGTCCCGGCGGGGCGGTGTGGGAGCCCCCGCTGACCCGCGCTTCCCCCGCAGGCGGTGGATGAGCTGCTGCGGTGCGGGATTTGCTTTGATTACTTCAGCATCGCCATGATCATCCCGCAGTGCTCCCACAACTGTGAGTACGGCCCGGGCAGCGGGGGGTCCCTGGAGGGCTACACAGAACCTGCGCTCGGGGTTTGGCCTTGCACGGAGCCTCCTGCCCTGGGCTCTGCAGGGGCGGTCAGCTCATCGCTGGCCGCCTGCCTTACCTGAGCTCTAACAAAGCTCGCACAGAAACATCACTTTTATTCACAAAAATTGGCCAAGGTAACTGGGGCATTGCTGGCAAGTACGCAGAGGGGTGGTGAGGTGGTTTTTCCTTGTGTCCCGTGACTTAGGGGAGGTTTATGTTGGATATTAGGAAGGAATTCTTTCCAGAGAGGGTGAATTGGAATGGGTGCCCAGGGAGGGGGTGGATTCTCTGTCCCTGGAGGTTTTTAAGAAGAGCCTGGATGTGGCACTCAGTGCCATGGGCTGGGAACCACAGGGGGAGTGGATCAAGGGTTGGACTTGGTGATCTCAGAGCTCCTTTCCAACCCAGATGATTCTGTGATTCTGTGATTAATGGAATTTAGAATTCAGGGATTTCATTCCAGTGCCCGTTGCTGTGTGTCCCCGGGAGGACAGGGGTGGCTGTGCTGGGTGCCATTGAAACCTGTCCTGTCCTTCCAGGTGACAGGACCAGGCAGACTGACTGGTAGGGCTGGAGAAGGTGCACTCAGATTTTGAGTCAATGGTTTGGTCTTCATACGTCTTTCCCAGGAAACACAAGACTGGAGATCACCTCGTGGGCCAGCAAAATCCTCTTGCACCTTAGCCAAATGAGAGAAAACTGTCCTCAAAAAAGAGTTTTCTCCTTTAGAGAAACGAGTCATCACTCACCCATTTATTATTTACTGGCTTGCAGAGCAGAAATTACAGACCCTGTAATTCTTTTATGAGACGTGTAGCTCCTCTGCTCACAGCTCAGTCAGCAAGGACATTTTCCTATGAGGAGCTCTTGTGGATGAAAGCTGAGGAGCAGCCACCACCTTTTCCATGTCAGTTGTGATTACAACCTTCTATCAGCACAAACACACTTTGTCTGAATTAATGCACTTAAACACCACCTATTCCTCCAGCTCTTTATTTAAATGTCCTTCATACCATCTTGAGGGCAGAACAAAATGCAGAGCATTAAGTGTTATGAGCTAAGGTTTTCCATGCTGCTCTGCAGCTCTGGAAAGATTGTTTTTGGTTTTTTCTTTTTAATTTAATTGATTTCTCCCCCACACCATATCTTGCTATATAATGTAATTTTTGGGTATTAGATGGATTTGTGGCTGAAGTGTTGAATTAGTGCATTAATGCTGCTTCAGACTTCTTCACAGAGGGTCTTTGAAATATATCTGCTTAGGCAGCTGTTGCTGAGTGTGTTAAGTGCTGAGGCTCTGACCAGTAATGATCTAATAAGTGACCTGGAGAGTGGTGCAACTTTTTAATATCTTGAAGGGGTTGTGAAAGCTCATAGATAAGCAGAGAGCAGAATAATTTCAGGAATTTATTTTGACAAAATGAAGCTTTTGGCATGTTTCACCAAATAGTCTATTGAAGCATCCTGTGGTGGTGGCACAACTTGCATTTCCTGTGAAACATTTAAGCCATCTCTCAGTGCTCCAGTGCCATCCATTCTAGCCTCTTCCCTCAGCAGCAGGTTAGTATTGTTTTGGAAAAGGGAATAAATACCTGGGAAAAAACGGGTTTAGAGGGTTTGTGTGGGGGGCATGCGGGAGGCTGAAAGTGACCCAATGTTAGTCAAAAAAAAAAAAAAAAAAAAAAAAAAAAAAAAAAAGGAGAGTATTGTGGCACCAAAACCTGGTACACTTTAACTATTGGTGCATTGGGGAATAGTTTGGATATATTGTACAAAAAGCAAATACACTGCTTTTGTACAATACAACACCTAAGGATGTTGAATTGCATTTGTAAGATTGCCTGTTTCAAAATTTTGTCTCCTTTTCCCAGATTGTTCCCTTTGCATACGCAAGTTTTTGTCCTACAAAACTCAGTGTCCAACATGCTGTGTGGTAAGTATTTTCTTAGCTTCCTTTTTTGTTCACTTTTTGGTGAATCTTGGGAGCTTTTCCAGTTGGACTGTGTTAAATAATTAATTCTGGTCATATATTACCACCTTTCCTTTTGGAGAGCAGCCCTGGGCGAAGTGTGGTGTTCTTATCACTGGAATTTTCCTGTTTTAGAACTTCTGTCAGCACAGGCAAAGGTAAATGGGGCATCAAAACTGGGTTTTGGCCCAGAGCTGTCTGTACAGCCATGAAATATTTAACATTTCCACCTAATTCGTTTAAGTGTGAACCCTGAAATTTAAGCACTCCAAATTTTCCCTGATTGAGTGGCCTAACTGCATCTTTCGAAGAGTCTTTAGAAGTGTCCACAGAGCAGCTGGTCCTAAAGCTCCCTGACTGCCCTGTCCGGGTTTTTTAGGGATGTGAGGAGTGTGTTGGGCACCAGGAGAGGAGGTGTTTGCCATGAGAGTTCAGTTAAAAGTGAAAAGCTCTGGAAACAGGTTTGGCCTGCACTGCAGGTGGTGATTATTACAATCTGACTTGAAGGCCTTTTTTGATTAAAGAGCACAGAATGCAATTTATTCTAAGCCTTAATCTGACTTTACATCTTAAGCCAATTTGGCTTCATTGAACTAAAAATGACAGGCTGCCTAAAAACAATGAGCCTTCAGGAATATTGGCAAAATAGAAGTAATTTTCTTCTGTGTTTCTAAAGCATGAACCAAACTAGACTTTTTAAGACTGCAAAACAGATTTATTTGTAACTTTGCCACTTATGAAACATTCAAACAAGTGCAGATTACTTGATATACAATGCTGGGGAGTACAGTTTCCTACCACCTTGATAAAAATCACAAGTATTGATATCAGCAAGACTAGTAAAAATGTTGTAAAAAAGGAGAGCAGAGAGACAAAGTGCTTAGAAAGAATGAACTGACAGCACTAAGCCATCTCATAATTTGTATTTTCATTCCATAATTACTCAAATGATGAATGTTTCCCTTCATCAGTTTTCATGCCTTGTTGCTTAAGGTTCTTTTCAGCTTCGTGGGATCCCTTGTTTGGTTTTCACAATAGTTACATCTGGGCTACAATAGTGCACTGTTGGAGAGATGGCATACTGGATTTTCTTGCTCTAGGTTTATGCTTTGTTTTTGTCAAGTACCTATCATGTCCAGACTTAGAGTTCTCAGGCAGTTATTTCAGTTTGATGTTTCAGGACACTTTTACACTTTATGCATCTTCACTCATGTGGCAATTTAATGGGACACAGCTGGGGCATTGAGACAAGAAAGGAAGTATTGATCATGTCAGTGTTTTCTGGGTGCTTGTTATCACTGCATTTGAATGATTGTTGTTGTTCCTTTTTTGTTGTTTCTTTTTTTAATAGGCAGCCTCAGAATCTGACCTGAAAAACAACCGGGCACTAGATGAACTGGTAAAGAGCTTTAATTCTGCAAGGTACACTCTGTTTTTCTTGACACAATCTCTGGTTTGGCAGCTGGAAAGGCAAAGTGAGACTTACTTTGTGTGAGCAGGCCGAGAGTCCTTGGAAAGGAGGACAGTGAGGAGCAGTGTGAGGACAGAATGAAAAAAATTATGATGTCACAAAAATGAGTCAGATGTGTCAGGACTGTGTGGGGTAAATAAAAAAAAGATTTCCTTCTGAGATCCTTTCTGTGAGTGTGTGGCAATTCTGAACAGAAAGATTTTTTTCCAGGTGTAATGGTCAACTGGCAAGAGAATCCTCTTGGTGAAGTCATTGAATAGGTCCATGAATGTGAGTTTTCCTGGATAAGAGCAGTAAAGGAGTATGGTGTTTTCACATGGATTTCTTGCTGAAATCTGATTTTGATTCTTTTTTATCTTATCATCCCTTTGAAAGGCAGGAACAACAGAATAGGCATGGCTTGGTAAATGCTTGTCACAGTAGATAAGAGATTTCTTGTATTATCTCTGTTTTCCTTTGTTTGGAAGCAGCTCAGTGATTCCCTAGGTACTTTGCAGGTGTTCCTGTGTCTGTGGGAGACATATGCACTGTCATTTTTCTCTGAAATGAACTTGGAGCTTGGAGTCAATGAGATTCTTGGCTTCGTAAGTTATAGGAAGCACAGTGCAGTTTATGGCTTTATTTCTTGAGAGGGTTTCTCTGTGATGAAGATCTAATGTTCTGTATGACCACTATTAGATTGAATTGATTTTATTTCAAGAATTGAAATTTTCCAGTTCTGTTATTTTAGCTTGAACTCTTGTCTTTGGTGTTTCCTAGTGATAAATGGATTACTATTTTTTTGGTAACATAATGATTTTGTAGAGAGCAAGTAGTACTGACTTGGATCCATTATGATATTGAATCTTAAACGTTAATTTCTTTTGACTGCTTTAATGGATCAGTATAAATCTTACCAGACAGAGTAGTTTAATAATCTTTCCCTTTGTGACTTGGAGTTCAATCAATTTCTCAGTGTAAAGTTAGATCAATAAGGCAGAAGCTCCAATGTCCTGTTTGGCACGAGGGGGCAGTGAGCCAGGGCAGGCTTCTTGCTGCTGCTTGGGAAGAAAAGCCTTGCAACTGATGCTTTGCTAAGGGAATTACTTTTAAGGTTTCCAGTTGTCCTTCCTCAAAACAAATCCAAACTGATTTTTGAAGCGTGCTCCACTCCCCCAGTCCATCCTGCCTTGACTTTGAGCCTGAGGTAGTTTAGCATTTTTGAAAATTAGGCCTTAAATCTTTTCAGTATTTCACACAATATGTTTCTTAAGTCAGGCCTGTAGGGAAAGAAAATATTAATGTTGGTAGTACTGAGCAACATAAAAAGCTCTGCTCCAAGGTCACTGTGTGCAGGATTCTGATGTTTCCTGGTGAAAGTGAAGATGTTGTGTTGCTCACTGTCACCCATGATGGTTCCATGGAAGGTGCTGAGCAGGACAGGGCTGAGGCAGCACATGGCTCTGATCAGGGTGGGATCAACTGTGCTCAGCTTTCTGCTGCTGGAATATTTTTATGTGGAAGCACTGGATTCCCACCTACTTTCTCTGCTTCATAGCTGCTTCGTCAAGGGAGGAGTAAATGGACCATAAAATGGAAACATCTTGATGAAGAAAAAAATCTTCCAAGCTGTGTGTCCTGTTGTTAAAGCATGCCTGGCAGAGAGAGTGTGTTGTAGATGGTGTGTGAAGGTGAACAGTCAATTTTTAGTTGAACTGACAGAAGTGTGACACCCTGTCCCAGCCCAAGCCAGCAGAGAGGTGGTGTCTCAGAGGAGCAGGGGTTGTTATAGCACTGGGACTCAGCAACATCTTGTTGGCTCATCTTCCAGCCTTTAAAGGGTGCCTGTGGTTTGTCAGCTGTGACACATTTGCTGCTTTATGCCAGGAGTGTAAAATTGTGTCTGCTAAAAGCTTCCAGGATTGATAGTCTGGGTTCAATTCTTAACAGTACCTAATGGGTAATGTTGAAAACTGCATGCAGAATGCAGACCTTGCTGAAAATGGTGTTGTCCTGAGGCTTACCAGGAGAGTTGGTTTCTAGGTGATGGTAGAGAGTGGACTCCTCCAGGCTTCTGTGTGGCTTCTCCTGACTCTGTCTCTGAGTGATGGATGAATCTGCCACTCTGGCTGGGCTTGTCCAAATCACTCCAGTAACAGCTGTCAGGATTCCTGTGAAAAATAAGAAGTTAGAGTAATGTGCTCTGGCAGTAAGGGAGAGGAGTGGCATTTGATAAAGGTCCTGTTGGAGAGTTCAGAGCTGTGTGAGGAGTGGCTGTGGTGCTCTGGCCCCCCAATCCCTGGGGTGCCCAGGTTTGGGGTGCCCAGGTTTGGGGTGCCACTCAGCAGTGCCACCAGGTGTCATTGCACAGCCAGTGGAGCTGCTCAGCAGGACCAAAAAACCATGTTCTGGGAAAAGCCAGTCTGGGACTTTTTCTCTCCCCTTTTGAATTTAGTACTAGCATTTTCTGTGTTTTCCCAGAAAAAAGAGAAAAAAAAAAAAAAAAAGGGCTACAGAGATTTCATGTGTGTTTTGGCAAACAAGTTTTCATGTTCTCATCTTAGTCTTCTTTCCGCTGATTCTGTGCCAAGCTCAGATCCCTTTGGAAAGTCTATTCATAAGTCTTTGTCCTTCAATACAAGGGAAAACTCCTCATGATATTTGTAGACCTTCCTAAAATCTGCCCCTTGTACCCAGGGGTGGGACAGGGCTGTGTGAAGGTGCTCTGCCCATGTTCCCACTGCCCAGCTCAGAGTTCCCCATGAAGCTGATCCAACAGTAACCAGACTGCTCTGTGCCTGTGTCAGCCAGGGAATTAACCTCCTTCAAAACTTCCAGTCCATATCTAGGCATGAGCAAGCAGAAGAACATAGTTTTGCTGCCACACTTAATTGCAGTTGTTTGCAGTGCAGAAAGTCAGTGTTCCTTGGGAGGGATGTGAGATGCCCCTGTCAGGTGTGCCCATTGCATCAGGCAATCCAGGGAGCTGGGGCTCCAGCTTGGGCTTCAGTAGAACCACTGCTGGGCTGGTTGGTGTGGCTTAAACTGGTGTAACTGGGGGTCACCTGGTGGCTTATGTATATTTTGAAAAACAGTTATCATATACAGACAGTTCTTGTGTTATCCTGCTGTAAAAAGAAGTGACAGGGAGGTCTGTCACACTCTGCAAGAGGGGACAGAGTATAAGAGGTGAACTATCTCCTCATTTGTTGTTAGAGAGGTGCTTCATTTCCTTTGAGATTGCCCATTTTTTGTATGCTGTCCCAGTCTGTCAGAGCTTGTAGATGGTGAAACGTTTTTCTGCAATTGCTTTTTTCCTTTGGATGAGCCTTCTGAGATGCAGCAGGCAGGGGCTGGGCAGGTGTGGTTGGGAGAATGTCAGGAGTGCAAGTGAACCAGCAAGTGTGTGGGCAGTCTGGACAGCTGAATTACTATGCCATCTCCTTGCCAAGGATGCAGTCTCTAGCTTAATTTATTTTAGATTGAGCTGTATAAAGTGCCCAGTAAAATAAACAGGACTCTGCAAAACCCCCTGGGGCAAGGGTAGGAATAAAACATGTCTTTAAGATCTTACACAATTGACTGAGTAGGACATCAGTGGCTTTATGATTCTTTGTATCAGCTCAAAGCTAAAAGTACTAATGAGACAGAGGGAAGAATGAGCCTTCTGCTGCTGTCCTGTTCCTACCAATAAAATACGAGTTTATTTCTTTGAAAAGACACTTCTGTGCAATTTGCATCTCAACATTTGCTAGCCCTGAGGAGAGCAGGGAGTGCAAGCAGAGGGTAAAGCATGTGTAGATGTGTGGTAAGGTTCTGGTGGAGGTTGCAGTGGGCTGTTCTTGAGGGTGGTTATTTTTCCCTTTTTTTTGGTGAGAGAATGGAAGGATCGTGCTCTTTGGCTGCTCATCAGTGCAGTGTGGCAGGAGCAGATTGGGTGAGGCTGAGACTCTCAGGAGCTGCCAAGCTTGCAGGTGTCTCTTGGTGGGGCTCTGCTCAGCTGGGTGGGCAGTCAGCAGGTGTGCTAAGGAGACCCCCAGAAGGAGGGACAGGAACACAGCAGCACTTTCTGCCCTGCTTTTGATTTCAGACAGCTGAGTGCTGTGTGCCAGCAAGGGGGAGAGAGGGGAAGGGGTGGAGGAAAAGCTCCATCTGTTTGCATTCTGGTTTCTTCTCAAAGAAATAGCTGTCACTGCCCAATGCACCTAACTGCATGTTGTCTTCTGGATGTTTCTAGACAACAGCTGTTCCAGTTGGTCATGGATACTCCAATGATTTCATCTCCATTGGCCTGCAGCAGGCATTCAGCTGGCAAAACCCATGTTAGGAGTTCTGTTTCTGGGCCAGTTTTGAAAGAAGAGGTGCCAGCGATTGACAGTTTCTTGAGAAAGGAGGAGGTTTGCACCTCAACAAAGGCAGATGGTCTGGCAGGAACAGACCAGAAGATGATCAAAACTGAGGAACATGATAACCCTGGTGAAAAATTTGCAGAGGCTGATGGTAAAGGCAATGAAGTGGGATCACAAGAGAGTCCTGAGTGGACGAGAAGTCATGAAAAGCCTTCTACATCTGTGGTAAAAGTAGTCAAGAGAGGTGGGATGCTTACTTTTTGCTTTTGTTCTGTTCTCTTTTTCCTCAGGTCTGTGGCTGTGGTTGGCTGTGTGCATTAGGGTGCCTTCAGTATGTGGCATTCATCTCATTTCTGTGCGTTGCTCTGGTGTGTTCAGATGCCTCACACTCACTGGACTGAGCTCCATCCTGATTATGGGTTATGTGGGACAGCTCTGCTACAAGCATATTCTTGAGGAAGTTTGGGCTGTTGCCAAGTAATTAAATGGAGTCCAGTGCTTGCAGATTCATTTGGTTTGAGTAACAACTCTAAAAAAACAATAGTTGCACAACAGACTGACTCAGTAAAAAATGAAGTAATTTAATTTCTCCTTCCCCTTAATGACTAAACAGACAACACTGACATTCATTCTGCTCTCTATCCTTAGGTAACCAGAACCAAGGTATTTTACCATGTGTTTGTTGTTTTGTGGGTGTACCCACAATCAAAATGATCATGGCTTCAGTTCTGTTAATATTCCTATTCATAAACTCTCCAGAAGAATATAATCCACTTTATTCATATGTAATTCTTCAGTGTTAAGATTAATTTATTTTGAATCATGAAAAAGCCCATTTATACTAATCAACTACAATAAAATGACAGAATCCTCTTTGTTTTGACAGGATGGCAGGCATCCTACTCACCCAATAAAAACCTGAATTAAAATAAAAGACAGTGTAGGAGTACAGCACCGATTTTTATTAGTTCATATTTATCTGTTCTTTTGTTTAATAATTAACTGAACTTTTGACTTTGAAGTTCATGATTATTCATTAGCTGGGTAAATACTGCTTCAAAATGTAATACAGCCAGAAAAGTGGCCCTGTGAGTATGGCATCAATTTAGCCAATAGTTTCCTAGTTCCATGCATCAGACTCTCTTGTGTCAGTATTTTAAAACTTGTATTAAGTTTTACTGCTCACTTATTCTTAAGCAATTGGAGTTTTCACTTGCTTACCATTTTATGACCGTATTAAATCCTTGAGCATGTGGTCCATTGACATTATTTCTACAAGTGCAAAGTAGCTGGTCAAACAATATAAATGAAAGACTTGAAATGAGGCAATGCTGAAAGGTTCTAGAGAGTATTATTTGTTCCTGTGCTAAGAACTCATGGAATCACAGAATGGTTTGAGTTGAAAGGGTCCTTAAAGACCATCTAGTTCCAACCCCTGAAGATTCTGGATGGACATGCCAGATGTAAAAAAAAAACAACAAAACCCAAAAAACCCCAAAACCAACCAAACCTGGATTCTGGATTTTCATTTTCTTCCATCAACAGTTAGTTTTCCAGATGAGGACATTTCCTCTTTGCTGTAATATACCTGCTAGTAAATGCCTTCTCCCTTGTTTGCAGTGGAGTGTCCTGTTTGTGAGGTTGCTATTCCAGAGCACTATATAAACAAACATCTGGATAGCTGCTTGACAAGAGAGGAGAAGAAGGACAGCCTCAGAAAGTAAGACTTGACTTTAAAAACTTCTGTATGCATGTAGCCATTTTTCTGCTCTGCTGAAATAAGAAATATTTGCTGGTATGTTGTAATAGAGTGAATTTTGTTTGTTTTTTGGTTACCTGCTGTATAAATTACTTAAAAATTGACGTATAAATATGATAGTGGTGATTTTTCCCCTCTAAAGAAAGTATGTGGATTTGCAAAATTATTTTTGTCTTTTAGTGGCAATAAAACATTGGACAGTGTTTTAAAGAATTCAACACTAGGAGTAAAATAACCTGTGTTATTCTCTTCTCTGCTGACTAGCATTAAAATTCTATTCAGATAATGCTTATTCCCATTTTTCACATGGTGAATTAATTGCTTCCCTTGGTTCAGATGGGCCAAAAGACAATTGCTTTACTAGCTGCCAAGTTAAAAAATAAAAACTTCACTTTACTCACCTCACTGTGGTTCTTTTCAAGTTGCACAAGTCAAGGTTGTGTCTTTAGGCTCTCGATTTCCATAAGATCAATGCATGCATTTGACTTTTTGCCTCTGCTCTGGCATCTGTCATGGTCACCACATACATATCAGAAGTGTTTATTTCAGTTTGTTTTACTTACTGGCATAAATTTGGGCCTCTGTTACTTCTAACTGATCAGGGTTAAGAACTGTGAGGGCCTTGTACTGCTTACAGTTTTACTGTGTGCTTGTATTTCCAATTACTCTGAATCCTAAATTGAAATGTAGTTTTATGTTAAAGCCCTGATTTTGCCTAGTCACACTTAGAATGCAGTCTGTAAGCTAAAGGGCTTTTAGGATGAATAAAAGGTAAATTAATACTGGAATCTGATGTTACACTTTAATTTTCATTTGGGATGTTTTTAGCGTTTTCTCTTTTCTTAATAAATGGAAATAAAAGCCAGATATTTCCATGGTGCCAAGCCCATGTCCCTAACAGAATTTTAAGTTTTGCTTGTTTTATTTAGACTGCTTAGATCTTCAGAAAACATCACACAAGACACTTCTCCTCTGGGACTGGCTATTGTGTGATAAATGCTGGCTTTTTGGCAATATGTTTATTTTATGGCAGTGTTGTTTGGGTTTCAGTAATAGCACATCTCTAGTTTTCTCTGAGGAATTTTAGCTCTGTTTAATTCTCAAATGAGGAGCCTGTGGAATGCTATGTTGATCAGTATTTCAGTGGAACTGATACTGTAGTCCCTAAACCAGCACAGGACTAGTTCCAAAAGGTAAGTGTATGTTCACAAAGAACAATTCATTTCTCAAGGATGGAAAAAAACCCTCACCAACATTAAGATTCAAAACTGTTGTGAACTGTTTTCATGCAGCTGTTTGCACGAAGCTGTCATCACTCCTCTAGGTCATGCTGGTGGTGAATTACAATCTACACAGAGGTTTTTCAGGACTTTCACAAGATCTAATTATTCATTGAAATGTTGTATATTTCCCAAAAGAGTCTGACAAATTTTCCTGAGAAGTGTAGTGTGGTAATGCATCTTATTTTAATTAGTTTTTGCCAGCTATGCTATAGGGGCTATGTGAGCATGAATGAATTAATGACAATTTTTGTGTAAGCCTTGTTTGGTTTTTTTTAATGCTGAAATTTATTTTTAACATAGTAAGTTGAAAATGCTGAATCAAGTTATGAAATAAGTCTCCTGCTTTCACAATGGGGAAGTGTTAATTCTCTGTAACTCAGCTGCAGGTGAACTTGATTTTGCTGCAGGAAGAAAAGTGTTTCTTAAGGGCTCTCTTCTTCTGTAGAAAATAAATTAAGTTGATGATCACAAGCAAGACTGTTGTTTGATTTTTGGTATGTTTGTTGGCTAGTGTGAGTGTATTTCACCAGGAGGTATAGGGAAGACTCAGCTAATTTGTGCAGGAGGAAGTGGTTTTGCTAATTTTAGATGACAAAAGTTTTAGTAGGACTTGAATTTTCTATAGCATTTTTGTGTAAATAAGCTGTTTTCTGTAGCTGTGCCAGGAACGTTGAGTTCTTCTGACGTAAGGCAGTGTGAAGGAGTAAATTTTGGGTTATTAGTGTGAGAGTACCATTAATTCTCTTTAATGGCACTTTCTGTATTTCCAAACTACCCTCCTGTTAGATGGGAACCACAGATTTGTTCTCAGGTACACAACTTTATTATATGTATCTTTCTTGAAGTCATTTCCCCAGAAAGCTGAGAAATCTCCTATTCAAGTTTTGGCAATTGCAGAGCTTTGGGTCAAGTAAGACACAGCCAGTGCCTGGGTGGAAAACCTGTGTTCCAGCAGTCTGACTCCAGTGCTCTTCCTTCTGAGCCCTGATCCTGATGCAGATGAACAAGACTGTATTTGCTGAGGGGATCCTGAAGCCTTTGCTCTTTTTTGCCCAGGGTGGGTCAAAAGCCCTGTAAGAACGTAGGTCTGTATTTTGGTTCTTACTAGGTATTTCCTTTTTCTTTGCAGCTCTGCTCCCAAAAGGAAGCCTATGTCTAAAGTTGTTTACAACTTGCTCTCTGATCGTGAGCTGAAGAAGAAGCTGAAGGAACATGGTCTGTGCACCCAGGGCACCAGGCACCAGCTCATCAGGAGGCACCAGGAGTTTGTGCTGATGTACAATGCTCAGTGTGACTCTCTAAATCCCAAATCGGGTAAGTTAGACATTCTAGGAAAGTTGTTACCCTCACAAGCTATTTGTATGCATTCCTCCTTCCCTCAGTTCCCAGGGTAGGAGTAAGACTGCTCTGAATATCTGACAAAACTGGGGCTGGAAGAGTTTTCCTTATGTAAGTCAAGATTAATGCAAAAAAGTTTAATGCAAACCAGAAACGTGTTGTTATATTATGGAAGGAACCAGCAAGGATGTAAATTTGTGTTGGAATTCTTTGATACGTCCTGGCTTACTCACCCTGTTCTGGAAAATGTTCTGTGTTTGTATTGATTTTTGCATTTTAATAAGTCCCTTCAGAACAGACTGAGGCTTTTAGGCAAACAATTGGAAATACATGAGGTTCTCAGTAAGTGAATAGATTTTGTTCTGATTTTGTTCTTTCTCCTATACACTGGGACTTTTATATTTTTATTGGATTTAATTTCAAAATTAGGTTTCTTTTTGGAGATAATAGGTAAGGGTAGAATGAATTAATAGGACTGTTAATGTATTGTTGGAATTTATATCAATGTGAGTGTTTGGCAGCAGTTTTGTACAATTAAACTCAGACTATATATAGCACTGTACAGCTGTATGGGATAAGTGAGTGCAATATAAACTGTTTTAAACAGCAGTCTGCTGTTCACATGCTCTTGGGCTTAGTGCTTGGGAAAGGCCAGGGCTGGAAGAGGGTGGATGAGATCCCAGCAGGGTGGTTGGCCTGCTTGGTTTGTAGGCAGTGTGGCCATTAAAGAAATAAATAAATGAATAGCAAGTGTGAGGGAGAGGGAGAACTGTCCCAGCTCATCTGATTGTATTCATATGGATAGCTGTTTATGGATTGTGTTTATATGGATAAAGAAAGCAGTGTCACTTGCCACCTCTCAGTTCAGTTCTGCAAGCAGTACAAATGAAAGCACAAATGCACTGGTCTGTGTGGGTGAGAGACAGACAACAGGCCTATGGTTATTTTTTTATTTGATTAGAAGCTCCAGACAGAGTCCTTTTGCAAGAACTCTGCCAGGATTGTGTTTTGATGTTGTCCCCTGGGAGCTGCTGTGTCCTGGAGCTGGTGTTGCCTGTTCTGTGCCAGGTCTGTGGCATGGGTCAGTCCTGCTGCTGGCAGAGGAAGAGAGGAGAAATGCTCTTCCTCACCTTCAGTTTCATCTCTTTAATTTTCATTTTTTACAGAGAGACAAAGTCCTGAAGCACGACTTCACCATGTGTTTCAGAAGTCCTTAACTTTGGACGTTTTTGTGTCCATTAGAGGGCTCAGAAAGGATTTGAACCAGATGAATTCCTGGTCTCAGTGGTGGTGGGACTGCCAGGAACAGAGTGAGGGAGCAGAGCTGTGGGCTGGGAGCTCAGGAGCTGAGCTCAGCACTGCTGTGGGTTGGGTCAGGTACCACTGCAGGTGCACAGCTACAGTCTGCATTTGGTATTCCCTGCTTGTCTGGAACAGGAATAACCTAGGGCTGGGTGAGAAGTACCTTTCTAGAAGGATGCCAGAGCCAGGCCACAGTTAAGATTGTGTTTAACTTCAGCAGCAATAAAAGTTGAGGAAGTCTGTTAAGTCTGTGGGAGCAGCACTTGTATCAATGTCAATCATGTTGTGATTTGACATTATAACTTAGTTTAACACTCTCCAAGTCGCCCCAGCAGCAGCAGGAGTAGCTGTAAAGGTGCTGTAGGTGGTGTGCTGATGTCTGAGGGCTAAGCAGGAGTGGAGCAGTTTGGAAGTGATGGCTTGGGAGCCACAAGAGCCCAGTAAGTGGAGGGAAGGGTTGTGGGGCTGGGGTTTCTCTGGTTATGCTGCAGGAAGGTGGGTGCTGGTGCAACAGGAGCCCTGTGTCCCCTCCAGAGATGCTGGAGCTGAAGCTGTGTGGTACAGGTGAGTCTCTCTTTGCCTTGAAAGTGCTGGGAGATTCTGCACTTGATGCTGGGGATGAAGAAATGCCAAGTCCCTGTCTGCATCCTTCATCCAGGCTGCTAAATGAAGGGTTTCACAGTGTGCCAGGCAGTACTTCAGCTGGTCTGCCCTAAGTGATGCAAGAGGCTTACTGACTTATGGGCCAATGCCTGTTTATAAAGGGTGAATTATTAAACTAGCAGTTAAAATGCAGACATGGATTTCCAGTGGTAACAGGGAACCTGAGGTCACTGTATAATGCTAATAGCTGAGCTTCTGAGGAAGAATAGGTGCCAAAGTTATGGATTTTGCTTAAACCAGTTTTGAACAGGTTTTATTCCTTTACAGCTTAATAAGCTTCTTATTCTCTGTCACTGCCTAGTGAAAGGGTTTGTTTCAGTAAAAACCCCTGGCTACATGGTAGCTCTGTGAAAATGATTCATTGTAGAAACAGATTTGTGAAAGTAAATGTCAGAATAAACCACGCAGGGTCCCACATAGCTGTATTTTAACCAAGAAGTTAAAATATTAACAATCACAGTTATGCCTGTTTATGTGCTTCTGAGGTGTCAGTTGGTAGTTGGGGTAGACTGAAATTTATCTTTGGGCTACAGGTTTGGACATCAGCCTGCAGACAGTTTTGTGTGTTCCTGGGAGGCAGTGCTGGGAGGTAAAACAAAGATAAACACTAGATGTCATTATTTTATCTTCCATTTAGAGATATGCTATAAAATGGGAACTCTTTACAAAAGTCATGCCTGCACACAACAGAAACACTACAGTATGCTGGAGCAAGATTCCAAAGGGTGATTTTTTCCATGACTTTAATACAAAGGAACTGAGGGCAGTGGCCCAGGGGGTGGCTGAGAGGCAGCTGCCAGGCAGCACCGTGCTGCTGGGGACTTGCTCAGGGACCCCACTCCCCACCTCATCTTCTTCTTCTCCCCACCTCACCCTCAGCTCTGGGGTCTCTTGGGACCCTGCCCTGTGGGAAAACCTTGCCTTTGGGTTTGCCTCTGCCTGGAGGCTGTGGCAGAGCTCATGCTGGTCTCTCTCATTGTGATATAAATTCATGGAAGTTTTGTTCAGTGCTGTTACATCTTTTTATTTCACTGCTCCTGGTTTAGTGACCCCTTTCTTTTATTTTCCAACAGTTACAGAGGTTGTTAAAGAGCTGGAAAAGAATGAGAAGATTCGGATTCAGCTTGAATGTAATAAAACCAGTGAAAAGGTAAGCCAATCATCTTTTTGTTCCCAAACTGGGGAATGGTGAGGAGAAATGGCAGAGGGGGCACTGAAGACATTTGCCTGTCATTTGACTGTGGGAATTCTCAGCATCCCGGGTTGCAGGTTGGAATTTGCACATACCATAATCCTTCTGATTTCCTCATACCACACATTTGTCATGGGCAGTTCTTTGTCTACTGCTGATGTTTCTATACCCAAGCTATTTAATTAGGAGCATGTTTTTTATTACCATCAAAACTCTCGAGAAATGTTCTCTTTGGTCATATTGGAGGATTTTGACCCTCCATGGCAGTGTGGGGCATATTTTGCTTCCTAGAATTCTCTAGGATTTAGCTAGCAAATTCCTTGCTTCTGTATCAGCAATAGTGCCTGTTCTTTTCCCATGACATGTGATACTTTTGTGACTTTTGGAGCATGTTTGTTGCACAGTGATAGAAAATATCTTATGGTCTGCATGTGCTGGGTGTTGCATGTGGTGGCTCGAGGTGGTCTTGTTGGGTTTGTGAAGCCAAGCCAGACATGTAGCCACACTGGAAATACCTATTCCTGTCTGTGGGCAAGATGCTAAGAGCTGGTGGGGGAAAAATAGGAAGCTGATCCTTCTTCCAGTTTTAGGTCTCTAGTTTTAAAGTATGCAGCTCTGTCATCTTTTTGTTTCTGTAAATAAACATTTGTGTGATTTCTGTAGAGTTTGACCTTCTCAAAAGACCAGACAGAGGAAGAGATAGATGAGATCCACACTGATTATCGTAAGTAACACACAGGCTGCACTTGGTTGTGCTCTGAAATTCACCTTCTTTTCCTTTGTCATAAAATACATACACAAAAGTGTGTGTGCTTCCTCTGCTCTCCATTTAATTAATCAAAGCTAGAAGTTATCTGTTGGGGGTGAAACTTACTTTTGAAGCTCAGTCTCTTAAGCACTGGTGTTGGACAGAACTTGCTGGAAGGAGCAGAGCTCTGAACAGGTCCCCCTACCCCCAACATGTTGCCCATGCACATGTCCCCTTCAGCTGGGACAGCCCTCTGGCTCTCAGGTTTCTGTGTCCTGCTCTGTTTGAGAGTCCTGTGATGTGGGTTCTGAAGAACAGAGGAGCAGCTGTGACTGCTTCCTCCCTATTTTATTTGTGTGCTGTGATTTTCAGATCCTCCAGGGTTTCACACTGCCCCTCACAATCCCTCCCTCCACACAACCACTCAGCTGGTCCTGTCTTCTCTTGCCCTTTTCTGCTTTCCCCTCCCTGGTGATTTTGAATCTTTTATAAAGAGTGCTCTGCTCCTTTGGTTGGCCTCTTCCTCTCCACCCTGGGCAGGCGACTGGGATTCAGTGTGAACTGGGTGACATTTTTTCCTGGTTTTGTTGTTGCTGTTGGTTTCAGTTTTTTCACCCCAATCCTCTGTGTGAGAGAGCAGTGCCTGTGTTGTGTATCAGACTTGCATCTGCCCTGATGGAACAACAGCATTTGTTTTGAGAAGTAGAATTGGAATAAATGCTTAAGGGAGAGAAGAGTCCAAAAATAAGAAAAATATCACAGGCAGAGCTATAGCTTGGTGATACAATTTTGTTTGATCTATTTTTGTGGGTTTTGAGGAGGGGGATTTGGAGTTGTTTTGTTTGTTTTGTGGTGCTGATTTTTTTCAGAGAACTGATTGCTGCTTAACTTGCCCCTGGGGAAGCACAGGATTTTAAACTGTCCTTCTCCTCAGTGCATGCTGACACTGCAGATGTTTCTCTCTCTGTGGAACCATCTAACCATCTTTCTGGTTAGCTTTGAAGCAAGTGTTCTTGTGAGAGTTAAGGACTGCAGGGCTTGCCTCCTGTACAAGTTAGTCCAGAAATGGCAACTGTAAACTGGTGTTTCCAGGTGATTTCCCAGCCCTTCTGTGTGTGTTTGTACACCAGGTTTTCAATAGCATTACTTTGGCCGTAGCTCCCTGGCCATGAATTATTATTATTGATAATTTCTGTCCCTCTGTTTCCTACTCATTTCTCTTCACCTGCACTCTGCACCCTCAGACAAGGTGAGTGGGTAGCCATGGGATGCTAAACCAATATTCACTGAACATTAAAATCTGCTTTCAGCCACAGAGGAGCAAAGCAATGGAGGGACAACTCCTTCTGATTATACTTAAGGGTGCATTTAAATCTGCAATATGGTCACATTTCCTGTGTTTCCTTGTGTTGCATCAGGCATATAAATTATTCCATAATGCAGCTACATTTAGCCTTGTTGATTTTAGTGGAGTTTCTGTGAAGGCTAAATAAGGACCTAAATCTTTAGCAAATTTTTCCCTTGCTTTCTGTTGCTGTTCCTGAGAATGTACTTTTTTTTTTTTTTATGTGTACATGAACTCTTTGTGGTTTTTAATCTTAAGTATTCTTCCCTAATTCCAAGTAACTGGTTAATAATTGTTCACTTGCCATGCTGAAATATCTAGCAATAAAATTATATATAAAAGCCCCCCCCCCAAACAAAATAAAATAATTTTTAAAGTATTAGTCCCAAATAGGGTGTTTTTCCCCACAAGGCTTTAGTAGCTCTGTACAGAACCAACCCAAAGCTGAGTGGCTGCAGGAGGCTCTGGGAGCAGTGTCTTCCCAGCCTTCTATTTCCTTGATCTGCTGTATGTGTTTTAGAACAAGATGCTAAGTGCCATTGCAATTTTCCAAACCCAGGCATTTATTGAGTTTATATTGTTAAATGGATATAGCTACGAAATTATCGAGAGCACCAAGTGAATAAATTAGCCTCAGGCAGCTTAATTGAACAATTAAAAGTTTAAAAAAAGAGAGAGGAGAAAAGAGAAGATAGAAAAATATTTTAATGGGAACAAATGGTTTTAAAATTATTAAAAAGTGATGACCAAAGAAGTAAATGTTAAATGGTGTCAGCAAATCGTTTCTCATAAAAGCAATAAGTAAGAAATTTTAACCATGAAAAAGAATTCTACGTTAAAATTAGAGGATGGTTGGAGATTAAAAGAACTTTTATTAAGTGCCTTTTTTTTCACTAGAGCACAGATGGACTTTATTATACAATGAAAATTCTTTTTCCTTTTAATTTATAACATTTGCACCCCAGGTCCCCTATTCACAGCTGAATTAATTAAGCTTGGCATCAGTTCTGAATAAAACCCCCCTAACCATATACTTTATGCTCTGTATTTCCATATGAAACACACACCAGAGTGGAGCCATGTAACAGCCTTGTTGGCAAGCAGGATAAAACAGTGATGATTAAACTTTTTTCCCTTCTTATCTTCACAGTTTCCCAGGCTCTTGGCAAATTGCAGGTTACAGCTGGTTACTTTTTTGCCTTTTTTTCGGTGTGTGAAGCATTTCTGAAATACCAATTAATGGTTTGGCTTGGTGAAGCTGAAGGTGGTTTGGAGGCTGAGCCTGGAAAGTGCAGTTAAATTTCTGTCCCCTGCTGCTCTCTGTTCCTGGGGAGCTCAGGCACAGCCTCAGTCCAGGGTCAGCCTCAGG